>NC_135329.1:65005121-65307655 GCF_023851605.1 Tamandua tetradactyla
TTCCCATGCCGGGTGAGAGTCTCGGACAGGCAAGTTTCCCAAGCCAAGGCGGCCAGTGCCCCACTTTTGCGGGCGGCTTCGAGTCTCGGCTTCGAGTCCGCGGCTACAAGTCTCGGATCAGAGGGCTATCCAAGCTGCGGTGCTCCCCCACCGCGGGCGGCTTCCTGGTCCGGTGGGGAATTCCCCAGGCCACGGTGGCCGGTGACCAATGCCCCTCCCCCACGGGTGACTTCCTGGTCCAGGGGCGAATTCCCCAGGCCCGCTGTGGCCAGCGACCAGCCACAGGGTTCCCTCAAGCCGCGGCAGCTGATGCCCCACCACGGGCGGCCCCTGAACCAACGGAGAGAATTGGATTGGAATGCCCCAGGCTGCGAAGATTGGTGACCAGGGGGATCCATTACAAACACTTGAGACAAACGTGTACCACGAGCACCACCTACTGGGCAGGATAAGAAACACAGAACCCAGAAATTTCACAGAAAAATCTTACAACCTAGTTGGGTCCGACACCCAGGAAAATCTGACTAAATGCCCAGACGCCAGCAGCAGAAGATAACTGTCCATGCTCAGAAGATTGAGAATATGGCCCAGTCAAAGGAACAAACCAATAGTTCAAATGAGATACAAGAGCTGAGACAACTAATGCTGAATATACGAACAGAAATGGAAAACCTCTTCAAAAATGAAATTGATAAATTGAGGGAGGACATGAAGAGGACATGGGCTGAACATAAAGAAGAAATAGAAAAACTGAAAAAACAAATCACAGAACTTATGGAAGTGAAGGATAAAGTAGAAAAGATGGAAAAAACAATGGATACATACAATGATAGATTTAAAGAAACAGAAGATAGAATTAGTGATTTGGAGGATGGAACATCTGAATTCCAAAAACAAACAGAAACTATCAGGAAAAGAATGGAAAAATTTGAACAGGGGATCAGGGAACTCAAGGACAATATGAAGCGCACAAATATACGTGTTGTGGGTGTCCCAGAAGGAGAAGAGAAGGGAAAAGGAGGAGAAAAACTAATGAAAGAAATTATCACTGAAAATTTCCCAACTCTTATGAAAGACCTAAAATTACAGATCCAAGAAGTGCAGCACACCCCAAAGAGATTAGACCCAAATAGGCGTTCTCCAAGACACTTACTTGTTAGAATGTCAGAGGTCAAAGAGAAAGAGAGGATCTTGAAAGCAGCAAGAGAAAAACAATCCATCACATACAAGGGAAACCCAATAAGACTACGTGTAGATTTCTCAGCAGAAACCATGGAAGCTAGAAGACAGTGGGATGATATATTTAAATTACTAAAAGAGAAAAACTGCCAACCAAGACTCCTGTATCCAGCAAAATTATCCTTCAAAAATGAGGGAGAAATTAAAACATTCTCAGACAAAAAGTCACTGAGAGAATTTGTGACCAAGAGACCAGATCTGCAAGAAATACTAAAGGGAGCACTAGAGTCAGAACTGAAAAGACAAAAGAGAGAGGTATGGAGAAGAGTGTAGAAAGAAGGAAAGTCAGATATGATATATATAATACAAAAGGCAAAATGTTAGAGGAAAATATTATCCCAACAGTAATAACACTAAATGTTAATGGACTGAATTCCCCTATCAAAAGACATAGATTGGCAGAATGGATTAAAAAACAGGATCCTTCTATATGCTGTCTACAGGAAACACATCTTAGACCCAAAGATAAACATAGGTTGAAAGTGAAAGGTTGGGAAAAGATATTTCATGCAAATAACAACCAGAAAAGAGCAGGAGTAGCTATACTAATATCCAACAAATTAGACTTCAAATGTAAAACAGTAAAAAGAGACAAAGAAGGACACTATATACTAATAAAAGGAACAATTAAACAAGAAGACATAACAATCATAAATATTTACACACCGAACCAGAATGCCCCAAAATACATGAGGAATACACTGCAAACACTGAAAAGGGAAATAGACTCATATACCATAATAGTTGGAGACTTCAATTCACCACTCTCATCAATGGACAGAACATCTAGACAGAAGATCAATAAAGAAATAGAGAATCTGAATATTACTATAAATGAGCTAGACTTAACAGACATTTATAAGACATTACATCCCACAAGAGTAGGATACACCTTTTTCTCAAGTGCTCATGGATCATTCTCAAAGATAGACCATATGCTGGGTCACAAAGCAAGTCTTAACAAATTTAAAAAGATTGAAATCATACACAACACTTTCTCGGATCATAAAGGAATGAAGTTGGAAATCAATAATAGGTGGAGTGCCAGAAAATTCACAAATACGTGGAGGCTCAACAACACACTCCTAAACAACGACTGGGTCAAAGAAGAAAAAGCTAGAGAAATTAGCAAATACCTCGAGGCGAATGAAAATGAAAACACAACGTATCAAAACTTATGGGACGCAGCAAAGGCAGTGCTAAGAGGGAAATTTATTGCCCTAAATGCATATATCAGAAAAGAAAAAAAGGCAAAAATGCAGGAATTAACTGTCCACTTGGAAGGACTGGAGAAAGAACAGCAAACTAATCCCAAAGCAAGCAAAAAGAAAGAAATAACAAAGATCAGAGCAGAAATAAATGAAATTGAAAACATGAAAACAATAGAGAAAATCAGTAAGGCCAGAAGTTGGTTCTATGAGAAAATCAATAAGATTGATGGGCCCTTAGCAAGATTGACAAAAAGAAGAAGAGAGAGGATGCAAATAAATAAGATCAGAAATGGAAGAGGAGACATAACTACTGACCTCACAGAAATAAAGGAGGTAATAACAGGATACTATGAACAACTTTACGCTAATAAATACAACAATTTAGAGGAAATGGACGGGTTCCTGGAAAGACATGAACAACCAACTTTGACTCAAGAAGACATAGATGACCTCAACAAACCAATCACAAGTAAAGAAATTGAATCAGTCATTCAAAAGCTGCCTAAAAAGAAAAGTCCAGGACCAGACGGCTTCACATCTGAATTCTATCAAACATTCCAGAAAGAATTAGTACCAACTCTCCTCAAACTCTTCAAAAAAATCGAAGCGGAGGAAAAACTACCTAATTCATTCTATGAAGCCAACATCACCCTCCTACCAAAACCAGGCAAAGATATTACAAAAAAAGAAAACTACAGGCAAATCTCTCTAATGAATATAGATGCAAAAAATCCTCAACAAAATTCTAGCAAATCGAATCCAACAACACATTAAAAGAATTATACATCATGAACAAGTAGGATTCATCCCAGCTATGCAAGGATGGTTCAACATAAGAAAATCAATTAATGTAATACACCATATCAAAAAATCAAAGCAGAAAAATCACATGATCATCTCAATTGATGCAGAGAAGGCATTTGACAAGATTCAACATCCTTTCCTGTTGAAAACACTTCAAAGGATAGGAATACAAGGGAACTTCCTTAAAATGATAGAGGGAATATATGAAAAACCCACAGCTAATATCTTCCTCAATGGGGAAAAATTGAAAACTTTCCCCCTAAGATCAGGAACAAGACAAGGATGTCCACTATCACCACTATTATTCAACATTGTGTTGGAGGTTCTAGCCAGAGCAATTAGACAAGAAAAAGAAATACAAGGCATCAAAATTGGAAAGGAAGAAGTAAAACTATCACTGTTTGCAGACGACATGATACTATACGTCGAAAACCCAGAAAAATCCACAACAAAACTACTAGAGCTAATAAATGAGTACAGCAAAGTAGCAGGTTACAAGATCAACATTCAAAAATCTGTAGCATTTCTATACACTGGCAATGAACAAACGGAGGGGGAAATCAAGAAATGAATCCCATTTACAATTGCAACTTAAAGAATAAAATACCTAGGAATAAATTTAACTAAAGAGACAAAAAAACCTATATAAAGAAAACTACAAAAAACTGCTAAAGGAAATCACAGAAGACCTAAATAGATGGAAGGGCATACCGTGTTCATGGATTGGAAGACTAAATATAGTTAAGATGTCAATTCTACTTAAATTGATTTACAGATTCAATGCAATACCAATCAAAATCCCAACAACTTATTTTTCAGAAATAGAAAAACCAATAAGCAAATTTATCTGGAAGGGCAGGGTGCCCCGAATTGCTAAAAACATCTTGAGGAAAAAAAACGAAGCTGGAGGTCTTGCACTGCCTGACACTAAGGCATATTATGAAGCCACAGTGGTCAAAACAGCATGGTATTGGCATAAAGATAGATATATTGACCAAGGGAATCGAATAGAGTGCTCAGATATAGACCCTCTCATCTATGGACATTTGATCTTTGATCTTTGATAAGGCAGTCAAGCCAACTCACCTGGGACAGAACAGACTCTTCAATAAATGGTGCCTAGAGAACTGGATATCCATATGTAAAAGAATGAAAGAAGACCCATATCTCACACCCTACACAAAAGTTAACTCAAAATGGATCAATGATCTAAACATTAGGTCTAAGACCATAAAACAGTTAGAGGAAAATGTAGGGAGATATCTTATGAATCTTACAATTGGAGGCAGTTTTATGGACCTTAAACCTAAAGCAAGAGCACTGAAGAAGGAAATAAATAAATGGGAATTCCTCAAAATTAAACACTTTTGTGCATCAAAGAATTTCATCAAGAAAGTAGAAAGACAGCCTACACAATGGGAATCAATATTTGGAAATGACATATCAGATAAAGGTCTAGTATCCAGAATTTATAATGAGATTGTTCAACTCAACAACAAAAAGACAGCCAACTCAATTACAAAATGGGAAAAAGACTTGAATAGACACCTCTCAGAGGAGGAAATACAAATGGCCAAAAGGCACATGGAGAGATGCTCAATGTCCCTGGCCATTAGAGAAATGCAAATCAAAACCACAATGAGATATCATCTCACACCCACCAGAATGGCCATTATCAACAAAACAGAAAATGACAAGTGCTGGAGAGGATGCGGTGAAAGAGGCACACTTATCCACTGTTGGTGGGAATGTCAAATGGTGCAACCACTGTGGAAGGCAGTTTGGTGGTTCCTCAAAAAGCTGAATATAGAATTGCCATATGACCCAGCAATACCATTGCTGGGAATCTACTCAAAGGAATTAAGGGCAAAAACTCAAATGGACATTTGTACACCAATGTTTATAGCAGCGTTATTTACAATTGCAAAGAGATGGAAACAGCCAAAATGTCCATCAACAGACGAGTGGCTAAACAAACTGTGGTATATACATACGATGGAATATTATGCAGCTTTAAGGCAGGATAAACTTATGAAGCATGTAATAACATGGATGGACCTAGAGAACATTATGCTGAGTGAGTCTAGCCAAAAACTAAAAGACAAATACTGTATGGTCCCAATGATGTGAATCGACACTCGAGAATAAACTTGGAATATGTCATTGGTAACAGAGTTCAGCAGGAGTTAGAAACAGGGTAAGATAATGGGTAATTGGAGCTGATGGGATACAGACTGAGCAATAGGACTAGATACAAAAACTAAAAAATGGACAGCACAATAATACCTAATTGTAAAGTAATCATGTTAAAACACTGAATGAAGCTGCATCCGATCTATAGGTTTTTGTTTTGTTTTGTTTTGTTCTTACTATTATTACTTTTATTTTTTTCTCCATATTAACATTCTATATCTTTTTCGGATATATTGTTAGTTCTTCTAAACTGATGCAAATGTACTAAGAAACGATGATCATGCATCTATGTGATGATGTTAAGAATTACTGATTGCATATGTAGAATGGTATGATTTCTAAAAAAAAAAAAAATGGACAGCAGAATACTACCTAATTGTAATGTAATTATGTTAAAACACTGAATGAAGCTGCATCTGAGCTATAGTTTTTTTCTTATATATTTTTGTATTTTTTATTTTTATTTTTACTTTTTCTCTATATTATCATTTTATTTCTTTTTCTATTGTGTTGCTATTTCTTTTTCTAAATCGATGCATATGTACTAAAAAATGATGATTATACATCTATGTGATGATATTAAGAATTACTGATTGCATATGTGGAATGGAATGATTTCTAAATGTTGTGTTAGTTTATTTTTTTAATTAATAAAAAAAAAATTTAAGCCTTCTAGCTGCCTATATTCTGAAGCAACTAGAAGAAAAAATCTGAAAGGATTGTATGGTAGCCCACGATAATCTCTGAGACGTGTTTTGTAACTGCTTGTTGAAAAGTGCTTTGAAAACTATTGCTTTTTTATTTCTCTGTATGTATGTTATACTATACAATTAAAAAGTTAAAAAAGTTTTAAAGGAAAAGGTAGGTTGACTACAAACTTAGGTAACTAATATAAACAGAACTAGGGTAATTATTAAAATAAATGAAATTCATACACAAGCAATACAAAGAACCACCCTGAGGCCAAATGAAGAATGCCCTCCTCAGAATGCTTAGTGCATTTGTCAGAATATACTGTGAACTTAGTTCCGTATAAGTTATTCAAAGTGAAAAATCAAAGGGAAAAATAAAGATTGAGGGAAAAAGAATGTAAAATCCTAGAAACCTGTTTCAAAATCACACAGCTTAATATAAGTATAATTGTGATTCCAAAAAGAGAAAGTGAACAGAGAAGGGACAAAGGAGCTTTTCTAGGAATGTTGGTAACAGTTTTTATAAAATTAGTGATAGACTATATATTACTGACTCAAGAATCTCATATAACCACAAGCATGAAAAATAACCACTGACACACTGACATGCACACATACACACATAGGGAGGAAGAAAGGGAGAGAGACAGAAAGAGAGAGAGAAGAATAGTATTACAAATGAAATACAAAAAGAAAACATTGAAGACAAGCAAAAATGTCAATGATGGACTTCTAATGGAGGAATAAGAAAACTAATTACAACACACTTATAAACAAACCATGGAGACAAGTTGATGATGGGGTGATAACTTTAGTGATGATAAAAAAAATAGTTCGACACATATTTCTACATCCAGTGAAAGAAGACATTAAATTAAATATCTCAGATTGGCAAAATGTGAGAGAACTTATACCTAGCACACCTAAACTTTGAGAAACGCTTAAAGCAGTCTTTCAGAAAGCATGCTATGATATGATGTCAGCAATTTGAATATACATAAAAAGAGTGTAGAACTTAGATTAATGGAGGTGATGTTTACTGTTTTCCTCATTTGATTGCTTTAAGAAATAACCATTTATAACAATGATAATTATAAGCATCATTATGTTTCTAGCACATGTTAGCGATAACGGAAGGAAGGATAGACCCAAAAGATTAAATGCAGGGATTTGAAATATGCTGTTAGTATGTGCTTCTGCACACATGAAGTAATAGAGCATATTTAAGGGTAGAATGAGATTATTCAAAAACGCTTATTGTGAAGCATATAGTAACTACTTAAATGTGGATAAAACATAAGAAAAAAATCAATGAATATTATAAATGATAGCATAAAAATTCCAAATTAAATGAAGAAATTTAAGAAATACTTGGCAAATACAAACATTGGTTGACTAGAGGTGGCAAGGTCTGAATAAACAGCCACCACTGTTACCCTTTGGATGTTCATCATTCATTTCCACAAAGCCAAATGACACCAAGTTTGTTGAAAATACTGATCAAAATTTATATATTCATATTTACTGTTGTCTAATTTCCTATTGATTTTAAGAAAATGTTGGCAGTTCTCATATACTGTGGCTATCACTCATTTTGTAGCACCATCATTTTTTTTTCTTTCATGTATCTTAAGGCTCCACTATTAGAGTCATATACATTTGGTACACTTTTGGCTTATTGATTAATTGACCAATTTATGACTATGAAACATGTCTTTATATTTCTCATAATATTCATCATTCTGATGGCTCATTTAATAAATGGTAAAACCACTTTACCATACTTGTTTGAAAGGTTCATGAGGAAGCATTTCCATTATTTTACCTTAAATTTATTAATTTATTTATATTGTTTAAATATTATTCCAACCCATAGCATAACTCAATGGACAGAAGTCCTGACTGTGACGAGGAGATTAACAGAATCCTCTGAGAGGGGGTGTGACTTTGTGAGAGGACAGGCTCCATGAAGTGTGCATCCAGGGACACCAGACACATGGGATCTAAGAAAGTTAGAATTTTCAAGAATTGCTTACACTATGTAATCTAGATGGGAATTACATTTTAAACAATATCATTTAGTTATATATACCAACATTTCTAACATTTTCCGGGAGATGACCCTCTAAAGCCAAAGTATTAGGCATATAAGACAACACGGGCAAGAAATAATCTCATTCTCACATTAAGTAGACGTTGAGATCTAACTGTTTGAAATAACATTTTGTCCAATTCACTATTAAGTGAAGGCCCACCAATTGGAACATCCAACCACAGTCTTCCAGGCCTTGTTGATATTTGTAGTTTCAAACCAAAACAACGTAATATGCCATTTTCAATTGTTTAGGAGGAATTCCCTGGTCCTGTTCAGATTTCAATGGAAATGGATTACAAAATAGTGTAGGTAACAGGAGGTGAAGATCATGGAGGCCCCATTAATGCCTATTTACTGCAACCTCCTGATCTAGAAATTGTATAAATGACAATAATTTTCCACATGTTGTTTGGCTCATGACTTACAGGTCAGTTGTAGAGCACCCTGGAAATGACAACCTCTTCATCATCATGTCACTCAATAGGAAGTGCTCAGGGTATTTTAGGATCTGAACAATTTATGGAGTGAATTTTTCAAGTTTCATCAGTCTAAAGAATGGTAGGCTTTTAAGCAGTGTATTAGGATTCATTAAAACCACTCTGAGCTATCATACCTCATAACTTTGCCCCAGTTATGCCAGCAAGAAGGAAATTGTTGGTATAAGGTCAAACTGTTAGGCAGGTATATAGTGAACATCCTTGTTCTTGACCATTCTTCAGAAGTTACACAGATGTCCAGGTGAATTAAAGTTATAGCCAATGTCTATGAGATTTGTACTAAAGCTTCAATTACGTACATATACTATTAAGAAAAAATACATTGACCCTAAGGAATAACATATCAATGTTTAAGACACTGTAAAGTTTGAGATTAATGTTTTTTAATCCATGCTATTTTTTCACAATATTTTTATATAATTCTGTCCATTTAATATATTTGTGTGTGTGAGTGTGCATGCATAGTCTTTTTTAGCACAATTTAAATCAAAATAATATTTGGTATAACTTTCATTTGCCAATAGTACATAAGCTTACCTGAGCATAATTCCATGCTTTCTGCACTGCTCTTTAGGCTGTTGGTATATGTTCTCGAATGAAATAAGAGAGAAAACATAACAATATAAAGTGTGAAAAAAAGGAAACAAAATAAAGTGACTCACTGTATTTTGGAAAACTAGATTAAATCTTTCCTACAAGTATCTGTTCAGAATAGCATGGAACTTCTTCACTGTCTGTAACTTTGTAAAAAGGGGCAGTCATTTTCTTTTGGTTTACAGGAGTGTCCTTGGCAGTTGGGTCTCTGGGAAAGACATTATGCCTCTTTGGTCAACAGGAATCTTCACAGCATGATCCCTGTCCTGTAAAGGCTTGAGTTATGTATGAACAGATCACATTCTAGCAGTTCCACAATCACATCCTACGTTCATCAAGGAAATAAAGTATTCTACCAGAACCACATGATTCTGTCCCTTGCAGGATAGCTTGAAATCCAATATGTATCTCTGTAATCATTAACAAAGTGAAGTGGCATTTGTGTGTCTCCTTAGATGTGGAGATTCAGTTTGGGTAACAGTCCATATCTATCATGACAATCACAGCCACTACTGCCCAGGGGCAGCTACTATCAGTCACTTCTCCGTTCCTAAGTATACACCTGAAGAGTGTGGGGCCCTGTGTGAGGGAAGATAATCTCCTCTTGACTGACCTTAGTTCCTGCTTCTGGGATCGAGAACTTGGAAGTCACCATTGGTCATATACAGGGAACACATTAGTCAGAGTATCATATCTGAAATCTATGTGTTTTCACAGGCAAGGAACACCAGAAGGTAATGGAAAAGATATTAACACCACTTATATAAGAACAACCAGGATTTCCCCTCTATTACTTCACTGTGAAATTAGGGAAAAACAGAACTGCCTAAATTCAGGGTGAAGGTTCACACTAAATCATGAAGTGAGCTTACTTGTAGGATATCCTCTGAAGGTATAAATACAGTTTATGCATGGGGCACAATAGTTGCTACACAAGGGAATCTCAAATATTATTTACAATTACACCAATATGTGGATATGTTTATTAACAGAGATACAGAATGAACATTATACGTGAGATATATTTTAAGGAAAATGCATAGTCAATTCTGTTGGCAAGTTTAAATTCCAAAGATAACTGAGAGTGAATACTATAGGCATAGAAATTATGGAAACAGGTGATTTTGAATTATTTATTGTAAACTTATTATGGCAGTTAAGATGCTAGAAATTGAGAATAAAGTGAGGTTAGAAAATAGCAGAAACAACTTCTTCTGGAATCAATTGTGTCTATCTTTTCCTTAAGGATTTCATATTATTGGATGAGGACCATCCACATTATTGAGGGTAATCTCTAATTTTAAATCATCTGTTTGTTGAGGGTATTCACTTTTATAATATATCACCACAACAACACTGAAGCCAATCATTAAATATCCAAGTGGGTACATATCCTAGACAAGTTGACACCTAAAATTGACAATTACAGTCCATTCCTGTCCATGCCAAACCCATATACATCTCTTTAAAGCACACTTAACCTTCAAATAAAGAAAATAGCAAAGTTAAATTGCTCTTCACTTGTGAAACCTTTTCTTCATAATCAGAAAATGCAATATCCCATTCTCCAAAAGAAGATTCAAGATCTTGAATGTATATTAATTTAAATGTATATTAATTTAAATACTGCTATGTAAAATTAATAAAATTTATGCTATATGATGATGATATAAGAGGTATAAGAATCTAGATATGATAACCACAAAGCATATTCATAGCAAATTCAGAACCATTCATACCAATTTTAATGTTCATTCCTCTGACTTGTCATATGCTTGTAAATGGTAGGTGTACATACTTTCTCCCTCTACCCACTGTATATTACCTTTTTGCTTTGAAAACTCCTCAGCCTACTGTGATTCTTTACTTTGGGGGGAGATATAAACAAATTCTTTATCAGAACGGCCATTAATAGTCCACCTAGATTTGACTACTTTAGCTTTCCATTGAATTAAGTCAAGGGCATGGTAGCACTGAGAGACCGTTCATTGTCTTCTCTGTATAAAGCATGCACTTATTTGTATCTCTTGTGTAGTAGCAGGCCAAGGTCCCCTTAGTAATCAGGAGCAATCACTTCAACCATTTCAGTAACTCCCTTCTTTGATGGTGATTCAGAAGCATGAGGAGTCAAAACTGTCTGGAGGCTTTCTCGATGCCCAGTTCAATGGAATCATTGCTGTGTCTCCTGGTCAAAGAGCACCCTTCCTGACTAAGGACTCTATACCAGCTGGGGGTCAGTTAACAAGGACAGGACAATAACTTTTTTTCTGGTGGATCACTAGTGGTAATAGTGAGGATGTTTCTCCTATTTCCAACACTTGATACATGGCCCATGAATCCTGGCTCTAGGTTAAACAGCACCATATACATGTAAGTAAGAAAAGAGAACATTCTATCATTGCAGGAGCTCCCTGCTTCCACACATAGTCCATGACCCTGAGTCCTTCACTGGTACCTGCTCTGGTGGATCCTGAGTACCCCCTGCAGCTCAGCCAACTTCCGCATGGGGAGGTCTGTGTCTGGGCTCACACTGACTTCTTCTTACTGTGTCTCTCCCACAGTAATACACAGCCATGTCCTCATCACTCATGGAGCTCAGCTGAAGAGAGAACTGATTCTTGGAAGTGTCTCCAGATGTGGAAAGATGGCTCATGAGTGATGGATTGTAATTAGTGTTATTGTTGTAGTATATTCTTGAGAACAACTGCAGCCACTTCCCCAGGGACTGGCGGATCTAATTCCAGCAGTAACCACTGGTTGTGATGGAAAATCCAGAGACAGTGCAGGCAAGGAACAAGGCCTGTGAGGGCTTCACCACTCCTGGGACTGACTCCTTCAGCTGTATCTGGGGCAGGAAACCTGAAAACAAGCAAAACAACATTGAATTATGAGCTCAGATGCATCATCACCATTACCTTCATTTCTGAATCCCTGAGACACTCATATCTGTGAGCTGCCAGCAGAAAGAAGAAGAACCACAAGGATTTCATGTTCTTGTAGGTGAGGTCACTGATGCCCAGGAAATGTTATCCAGATTCAGGAGGAACCTGAATTTAAGTAAAAGTGCGCTGTGGTTTCATCTGTTTGCCCATGTGGTGATTTGCATTTTGGAAATAAACGCATATATAATGAAAAGGATTAAAGGAAAGTCCTTGTCTTAGGTGACCCTCAGCAGAGGATGCTACTGTCTCTGGGAGAACACAGCTTTCTCCCTGGGTACGCCTTCTTGAAGCCCTTACTTTCAAGCAGGAAATAGGTAGGATGAGGAGTTAGATGGACCCAAGTTCCACAAATGGCTCTGGGAATACGGTCATCATTCTGTTTGATTTTTGAAGAATTGAGGGAGGGAAGGGAGGTTGGTGCGGTCTTCTCTATGCTGTTGATGTCATCATTCCGCAGGTGTAACTTCATCTACATAATTATATTAAGTTATCAGTGCTGATACGTATTTCAGTTGCTGTTATTAAAAGGTATATCCCGTTTATGTTTCTTATGCAACATGTCTAGTTTTCAACAAATATTTTGGGGAAAATCAAAGGACAGGAGTCAAGTCTTATTGGACATGCTGTTAGAATGAGCTTAATGTATGACAAAGATACTAGCACTAAAAGATAAAACAGAAAAATTAACACAACTTTGATCAGTATGTTAAAATTACCAAAGGAAAAGGTAGACTAACTGCAGTTAGGTAACCAGTATAAACAAAAATATGGGAATTATTAAAATCAATGAAATTCATGAAGAAGCAATGCAAAAACGCAACACTGAGGCAAAATGAAAATGCCTTCCTCACAACTCTTAGTACATCTGTCAAAATATACTGTGAACTTAAGTGCAATATAAGTTACTCAAAATGAAAAATCAAGGCAAAATTAAAAACTGAAGAAAAGTGAAGGTAACATCCTAGAATCTGGATTCAATAGTGCATAGTTTAATACAGGTACAGTTGGAATACCAAAAGGAGAAAGTGGAGGAAGGAGGGGCAAAGAAATTCTTCAAGGAATATTCATAACGATTTTTATAAAATTAAGAATAAACAGTATATTACTGACTGAAGAATCTCATATACCCATGAGCATGAGAAATATCCACTGAAACATCCTATCATACCAATTTTATTGTTCATTCCTGTGATGAGTCATATGATTGTAACTGTTACATGTAAATACCTTCTCTCACCACACATTATGCATTACCTTTTTCTTTTGAAAGCTCCTCAACCTACATTATTCTTTACTTTTGAGGGTGATCTAAACCAAGACCTTATCAGAATGGCCATTAATAGTCCTCTTCAATTGGGATGTTGCAGTTTTCCATTGAATTAAATCAAAGGAAACAGTAGCATTAAGAGACACCCTGTGTTGTCTCCTCTGTCTACAACATTGCTTATTTCCATCTCTTGTGTAGTAGCAGGCCAAGGTCCCCTTAGTATTCAGGAGCAATCACTACAGTAACTCCCTTCTTTGACAGCGATTCTGAAGCATGGGGAGCCAGAACTGTCTGGAGGCTTTCTTCACTTCCAGGTCATTGGAATCTTTGCTGTGTCCCCTGGTGGTGGAATTCCTCCCTTCCTGACTAAGAACTCAACACCAGCTGAGTGTAAATTCACAAGGACAAGAGGGAAACTTTTCTCTAGGGGAACACTGTTGGTAATAGTGAGGATACTACTCTTATTTTAATCACTTGATTCATGACCCATTTCTCCTGGCTCTATTAAACAGTACCATACATAGGATTTTATATGAGAGTGTACATAGACTGGATGAGACCATTACCACAGTCATGAGAGGCATTTTGACACAACTGACACCAAAAGTGAACCATCAAAGAGTCATTCCATTGGTTTAACATTCTAGATGTTTCGGGGTGGTGATTTCAGGTAAGAAAAATAGGTTCAATTCCACACTTCTTGAGGTGAAGAGGGTTCCTTGATAAGAATAAATGCTATGTGGACTCATGGCATGGTGAGAAAATCATTATGTAAATTCATAGATGGGAACTATCAAAAATGAATCGCACATCGGGAAGGAAAATCAATGCCTAGCATAAGTGTTATTGCAGTTAGGACAAAATATTTCATGATGGAAGTGGTCCTGTATAATAAACTTCTCATAAGCTGAGTAACTCAGATAGTGGCATCATATTAGAACTGAATGTTGGTCACTGATGCTAGAAGTTTAGGCACTCGGAAGTGTCCAAAGCCAGAGCAGACGTGGTGAGTGGAAGCACATGATGTCAACCCCATGAATACCATTCTTCACTTCCATGTACTCTTTGCTGATTAATCTGTAGGGGAATGTAATAACCTGCTATGGAAACAGGAGTCCTGGTGTCCATCACATTGGTTATTCTACCCATTTGATTTTCAAGATCGTCCTCTCTCAAGATCACCCTTTGGTGAGCTTCCATATGATATGCTAACGTCTTCATTCTGTCCTTTGAGGTGTGTTTGCCCACTTAATTCTATCACAGAACTCCTTCTCAATCATTTTCTACACCGTTCTTTCAAAGAGCCTAAACAACCAGCCCCATTAACTATAGCCCATGAATGCATATACAAATTTACCTTTAGCCACTATTCCTTTCAAGCAATAGGAACAGGAAGATGAACTGTCTGGCATTCTGTCCAAGGGACAACTACCCTTCACACTGTCCTCCTAGAAGTTTCCCACATAGGACTGCAGTGCTGCAGTGTTCTACATATGGTAATAAGTTCATGTTTAGTCAGAAATGTGGAATCCAGGCTCAGTAATCTCTTCACTGTCAAATCCATTCTCTCATGGAAATTCAGTTTGCATGGGAAAATAGTGGTTATGCCTAAGACTCAGTCTCTATTACGACCCAATTTCGAAAATTACATTTCTCAAAAGGAAGTCAAGAACTGGAGAGAAGATGGTGTTATAGAGGGGTGTAGGATTCAGTCCATCCTCCTGGGCATCGAGTAAACAGCCAGAAACTGTATGAAACAACTGTTTGTGTAACTCCAGAGACGATATTTTCATTGCACAGCAGCCACTGATGAATGGAAGTACAAGACTGAGAAGTTGCAGCAAAGGGTTTTCAGTAAATCCCCCCAAGCTGTGGAAGCTGGAGCTCCTTCCCCACTGGCATGGCAGGCTGACATGGGTCACTCCCTTATGGGGACCAGAAACCTTGGGTACTAGGAGCAAAGGTAATGGAGCTCAGGCAGGCTCCAACTGTGGACTAAATTTAAAATTTGGGACTGCTGATTACCAGATCTGAGCACAGATAAATCTTTAAGACAAACAAGAAAGAAAATGGCAGTTCACTTTCAGTCCTCATCTCAGCAGGGAGGAAGCTGCGATGATAGATAAAAACATAGACTTCTGGAGTTGGCTAAGCTTACATACCTGGAAAATGGTTGTGCCCAAAGAAACGGGGCACAAAGGGCCCCATTTGTATAACACCGGAACAGGTGGAGAATAAAAACTGGGACTGTATAACTTTCAGGATCTACAGTGGATAATCATGCTGGCTAATTGTGCAAATATAAAAAGTATTTATATGAATGAAAAAAATGTCACTGATACAAGCTTATAAGTGGGATGGGGTGTGGAAAAAAACAATTAATGAAAACTAGAGTCTCTAGTTAACCATAATATTGTAGCATCCTTTCATTAATTGTAACAAAGGCAGTATACCAAAGGTGAATGTCAAAAATCAGGGGATATAAGGGAACGGTGTGTGGGAGCTTTCTTTCTTCTTCTTGTTTGGATAAAATGGGCATGTGATGATGAATGTATAACTATGTGATTATGCCAGGAGCTTTCAAATGTAAACTTAGGATAGGTTGTATGGTGTGTGAATTTCAATTTAAAAATTGAAATTGATACGCTTGCCTAAGAAATGAGATCAGATAATTCTTCCAATATCTTAAGAATGTGCCCTGTGATTCACTGTGATTACCACACAAAATACCTTCACAGCAACATCTTAGCCATTGTTTGAATAAGTACTGGACACAATTACCTACTTAAGACTGCATGAAAATTTTAAAAATGTTATACGTTTAACATAGTATTATTATATGCAATATATTAAAATACAATATGATGAAATTTTAGTTGATGGTATTCCTTAACTGCATGCTTTATATCCTTAAATCTTCGCTGACTCATTTGTTTCAGTTGCATCTGGTCAAGCTTCTCAGAGAAAATGACTCCCAGCCATGTCACATTGACATTCAAAACAGATCCAAGTTTTACAACATATCATTTTCACACTCATCCCTTCCATTTTCCAAACCACCATAAATTCTCACCGGTATCATTGTAAGTCCTCGTAAAAGATGTTTGCATACTTCTCCTGTTTCAAAATTAGAAACTTTTCAACAACAGCTACCAAAGCTGTTCATTTCATATAGATTGTTTTCACTCCTGTGCTGAAAGTCCTCAAACATTCCTCACTGTCATGCATCCTGAAGGCTAAGATGTGCTATTTGCTGTGAATCCTATGATATCATTCCTTTTATCTTTTGGACCTTACCTCCACAACCTTCCCAAATAGCCTTCACTCTGGTCTCAGGACACTGCTGTCACCCACACACCCCATCCCCAGGAAACCTGTCCCCATAAATTTGTACTTGACATTTGCCTGTCAGTACTATTCTCCCTGGCATTTGAATAATTGGCTCCCTTTTTGCTGCCAACTTTCTCTTAAATTTCCAATTTTCATTCAGGAGATCAATTCCCACCTACCTTTTAAAAACCTTTCCCACACTGATACTTGCAATCCTCTGAATATCTGAACATTTTTTCACCTCATACCTAATTATCTTTTACACTCTGCATGTTTATCATCTTATTTATTACATATTAGACTGGGTTATCAAATGTTACATGAAATGTGGTGGATAGATGAAGTGATGAATGAGAAGGGTAAGTGAAGAATGGATTGGAGAGATGTTTGAGGGACATGATATAAAATTTATTGAAAGTTGAAAGGTATCTGAGAATGAATAAAGAGAAATGGCTGAGAAGCTATTGATAAAAATGTTTGAAAAATGAGAACTACTGCTGTGGGGGCATTGAGGATAAACTGTAGAGACATAGAGATGAACCCCAGGGATTCCAGGTAAGTATACAAGTGACATTGCCTGATGAAGGTGTCAACTCGTGGAGAAGTTTTTATTGTATGTGATGGTTGTGAAAGAGCCTACAATGAACTGAGAGGCAGTTAGGGATGATTTCGGATTTGGTGGGTTGGACCAGAGTGCTAATCTGAGACAGCGGACAGATAGCTCATATTTCTGAATGTAGTGAGAATGAAAAGGGATTGCTGATTCATGATGGAGATGTGTGTAACAAAGAGATGACTGAAGACTTTAAAACCATGGTGCTGATAGTTGAGATAAGAAAATGTTGTTAGATTGTGACAAGATAAATGGCAGATAAATGATACTGAGAATTGGAAAATAAGTCATTGATAATAGAGAATTATGGAAAGAGTAGAGAATAAATAGAAGTTGGGAAGGTTTGAGTCAACTAGGTAGTTTGACCATACAAACAGTCAACACAAAGTATACAATCAATGTGCACAATGTCATTATATAGTTGTGCATTTATCACCAAACATTTTAGAACATTTGAATAACTCCAGAAAAAAAATAAAAGGAAAATGATATCCCCATACACCCATACTGCTGAGCCCTCCATCTCCTTGAACACAGGTTGTGCACTCTACCTAATTTATTTTTTACCCCATCACACTTTGATTATTTATTTATTTATTTATTTATTTATTTATTTATTTATTTTGCCCTTATTTTTTTCACTCCTCTGCTCATAGCCTGGATAAATGAAGTATCAGCCACAAGGTTTCCACAATCATACAATCACACTGCAAAACCTGTATAGTTGTACAATCATCTACAAGAATCAATGTTACTGGAATGGTGTTCAACAGTTTCAGGTACTTCCTTCTAGCTATTTTAGTTCACTAGCACTAAAACGGAATAACTACATAATGCCTAAGAACAACTTCCAAAATAGCATCACAATTCTGTTTCTGAAATCTCTCAGCCACTGAAACTTTATTTTGTCTCATTTGTCTCTTCCCCATTTTGGTCAAGAAGAGAACTTCCACGTTGATAGGGAAACTCCTGTCTTATTCGATTCATATGGACTCTCTCCAGTCCATAGAGGGAACTCTACTGGACAATGACCATCCCAAGAACTTGTACAGAGGTTTTATTACTGATGATAAATAATCATTTCTAAGTGTGAAGTCAGTTTTTTATGTATATTTTCCTACCAACAATGCAGCTTTAAACTTCTACATAGAACTGGATCTTCCATGGATTCTGACATTTATAGGAGGTCATGAGGACCCTCAAATCTCCAGTACATCCTCCAACCTCAGGTATCCCTATGCTCACCTGGAACATTGTTATTAGTCATAACTATTGCTGGCATTTGGACTCTTATCTTGAATATATATATTCAATTGATGCAAAAGTCTTTTGAAAACCATAGGGAAGAGGGATGATATTAAAAGCCAAGTGCTCAGGATGCATGTTTATAAACAAAAGATGTAGAAATTGAAAGGTATACTATGGTCATAGTTGAAATTCAGTAAAGAATATTCTGACTCTATCAAGCATAATGAAAACTCTATTGATGACTCCTCACAGTTCATATTAGTGTTGTCCACATCTATTATATTTTAATAACCATGTCTCTATGTCCTCAAGTACACAGAATGACCAACAATACCTCCTTGGAAACTGTCCTCCTGAAGAACATAAAGAATTCCCAATCTCAATCAATGAAAAGGGTGTCAAGTCACTTCATCCTGGAATGGAGGAGACTAGACCCTGACCACGGCCTCCTCCCCTCTGGTTTATTGCTGCCTCACCAAATTCCTGTCCAGGTGACATCCTGCAACCAGGAATGTCTGAGTTCTGGGTCCAGCTTTCAGTCAAAGTCCAGCTCCAGAGAACTGTGGGGCAGGGTAGCTCAAGCTTCCCTGAGGCAAAAGCCAGCTTGTCAGCACAGAAACCAGGTTTCTGACCCACATGACTCACATGTCTTCTCATTTCTCTATGGAATTTGTCTTATTTTCCCCACAGGTGACAGCTCAGGGAAGGTGTCTGGGGTTCCTGACAACTAAGAAGGCTCAGATCTCCCCGTGAAGCATCTTTTCCCAGTGAAAATCTGTCTGCTGTGCATTTGGACCATGAACAACCTGAATAAGCCCATTCATGACTAGGAGAAAAAGACGAAGCCCCTAGATGAGGCACCGAGGCTTATGCCCCAATTTCTGCTCTTCTTCACTGAGATCATGGGGCACTAAATAGTGGTGGAAAACTAAGCCAGGGGTCCAAGAATCTGAATAGCCTTGGAGAGGTGTGACATACATGATCACACATTACTAAGGAATATGGAGCTTAAATTTTCAATTCAGATAAAATTATCTACCATAAAATAATCTGTCTTTATGGTGATAAAACAAACATGCACATTCAACTTGTATTATTATTTAAAAAACTATTTTTTGTATTTACCTGGACAGAACCAGGACAGAGAATTAATTGCAGAGAATTTCCTGAACATATTCAGAGGGTTAGTTGAATGGAAATTCATTCACATTTCTAGTCAAAGGAACACAATAAAGGCAACTAATTTATACATGTATGTGTACACAATTCCATATATGATAGAGTAGCAGTGCATACACATTTTCTGTATTTGAAAGTCTGATAAAATAGATCACTATTTGGAAAAGATATGGTGCGGAATGCCCAGGAATTAAATGCTTTAAGTAAGAAATAGAAACATTCTATCATTATAGGAATCCTTTACTTCGACACATAGTCCTTGCCCCTGAGTCTGGTGTTGGCCCCTGCTCTGGTGGATCATGAGCGCCCCCTGCAGCTCAGCCAATTCACGCATGAGGAGGTTTGTGTCTGGGCTCACACTGACTTCCTCTCACTGTGTCTCTCGCACAGTAATACATGGCCGTATCCTCATCACTCATGGAGCTCAGCTGAACAGAGAGCTGATTCTTGGAAGTGTCTCTAGAGATGGAGAGTCGGTTCTTGAGTGATGGATTGTAACTAGTGCCACCATTGTAGCATATTCTTGACAACCACTGTAGCCCCTTCCCCAGGGGCTGGCGGATCCAACTCCAGCAGTAAGGACTGGTTGTGATGGAAAATCCAGAAACTGTGCAGGTGAGGGACAGGGTCTGAGAAGGTTTCACCACTCCTGGGCCAGACTCCTTCAGCTGTATCTGGGATAGGACACCTGAAAACAAGGAGAACAACATTGAGTTGTGTGCTTAGATACCTCACTCCCTTACCTTCCTTTATGAGTCCCTGAGACACTCACATCTGGAAGCTGCCACCAGAAAGAAGAAGAACCACAAGGGTTTCATGTGCTTGTAGGTGAGGTCCATGATGCACAGGAAATACTATCCAGAGTGAGGAGGAACCTGAATTTAAGTAAAACTGCACTGTGGTTTCATCTGTTTCCCCATGTGGTGATTTGCATTTGGGAGGTAAATGCATGTAAAATTCAAAGGATTGAAGGGAGGCCCCTGCCTTAGGTTACCCTAGGAGGAAGAAGCTGGCTGAATCCTGGAAGAACACACTCCTCTCCCTGGGTGCACCTTCATGAATGCTGATTCCTTTATTTTCAAGCAGGAAATCTATAATTTGAGCAGGTAGATCGGACCAAGTTTCAAAAATGGCTCTGAGAATATGGTCACCATTCCCCTACTACCAAGGGTACATATATGCATTCCTGTGTGTGTTTGTCCCCACATATACTCCACATACATGGAGTGTCCTTATGTGCATATATATTATATAGTGTGTATAAATTCCATGACAAGTTTAGTTATTCTAACTAAATATGCATTCTGTTTGATTTTTGAAGTATCGGGGCAGGGGGAAGGGTGGTTGGTGCCACCTTATCCATATTGTTGATACATATCCTCAATTGTAATTTCAGGTATGTAATTTCATTACGTGGTAAGTGGTGTTAGATATTTTAACTGTTGTTTCTAATGGTATCATCCTCCATGGGAGGCATAAAGTTCCCGTGTGTACTCTCACCTCTTACCACCACATTTACCAAGGGAACATCTGCCCTTATTCTACATATCACACCAGTGCAACTGGGGCAGGGCAACACCCCTCAGCTTCGGATCCTCTCGTGAACATGGACCTATTTAGAGCTACTCATCTCTGAATATCTCTTTCTACTTTATCATAGCAAGAACAGACCCTGAATTGGATCCGGAATTCAATGACAATAATTAGAGATTAAATACTAAATATGGCAATATATTCCTCTCTATCCTGGTTCCAAGTTGGTGAAGCAGAAATGTGAGGTCAAATAGACTCTCAGCATGAACACTAAAATCACCCATGTATGTGGCAGTATCTGGGGGTTAAGAAGAGCATCATATGGCATGTTCCAAGGTTTAGGACCTGGTGCATGAGACATTCAGAAAGTCCATGAATGGAGATGCTATGAGGGGAGGTGCAGGCAGGAAAAGTAAATCCACAAATTGAGTAAATTTTATCAGTGGTAGGACACTGTGCTGAAGGTCATCGTATTGTGTTTAATTGGTGACACTTTTCTGTATCTCCCTGATTGACACATTCAAGGCCACGATGGCAGTTGGTCACCTTACTTCAGGTAAATGAACTTTTGTGCATATTGCTTCTTTCAGATAGCCAAAGTTAGAAGTTTTAATGAAATCCCACTGAACCTCTTCTCAGATAGGCAAAATGTGAGAGAAATTATTTCTAGCATACCTAAACTTTGAGAAATGCTTTAAAAAGTTTTTCAGAAAACATGAATATGATATAATAGAAATTTGAATATATATAGACAGAGTATACAGTTTAAATTAATGGAGGTGATATTTAATATATTCTTCATTTTATTGTTTTAAAAATAACCACTTATATCAATAATATTTATAAACCTTCTTATCTTTATAGAATATGTTAAAGAAATGAGAAGAAACATAGACCCAAAGGATCAAAGGCAGGGATTTGGAATGTGTTGTCAGCATGTCCTTGTGCACACATGAAATGACAGGGCTTCTTTAAGGGTAGAATAAGATAAATCAGAAATGCTTTTTGTGAATTTTGTAGTAAGCACTTAAATGTTAATAAAACAATAAGTATTAAGTCAATGGCTACAATAAATCAACTTCTAACATAACCGAAGAGATAGACGAAGCGCATGCCAATGCAAATGTTATTGGCGAATGCACTGCTCAGGCCTGATTAAATAGCCAGTGATTGTGACACTTTGGGTGTTCATAACTGGTTTCCACAAAGCCAATGAAGCCAAGTTTGTTGAACAGATTTTTCTAAGGCTGACATATTCTTATCTATATTTATATAATGTTCTATTGATCTTGAGAAAATGTTGGAAGTTCTAATATAATTGAGGATATCACTCCTTTTTTGTAGCTCTGTCATTTTTTCCTTTTGTTTTTCATAAGTTGTCACTATTTCAGACATGTATATTGGTAGGGTTTTGTCTAATTGATCAACCGACATCTTTATAACAATGAAATATGCCTTTATATTTCTTAAAATAGCCATTGTTCTGAGACCTCACTTTCCTAATACTTAATAATGGATGTTCATCTTACGTTGTTTGGTAGGTTCACAATACATGATTTCATCATTTTATCTTAAACTTTTTAATCTAATTATAATGTTTAAAAATTATTCAAATCCATAGCGCAATGCAATGGGTAGAAGCAGTGACTGTGACCAGGAGAGGAGCAGGCACCTTAGAGAGGTGCAGTGATGTGGGAGGACAATGTACAATAAACATTTTCAATTGTTCAGAATAAATTCACAGGTTCTGCCCAAACCTCAAGATAAGTGTGTTATAAAATGTTCTAAGTAACAGGAGGTGGGGATCATGGAGGTCTTACTAATGACTTCTACTTCAATATCCCCATCCAGACGTTGCAAAAATGAGTATTATTTCCTAGATGTGATGTACTCATACATAGCAGGCCAATTGTGGAGCTACTTGAAAATGACAATTCCTCATCATCATGTTATGAACATGAAGTGCTTGGTGTATTTTAGGATGTGAACAGCTTATAGAGTGAGTTTTGCAAATTTCCTTTGTTTATAGAATGGTGAAGATTTAAGCAGTGTATTGGAGTGCATTGTAAAACTACTCTGAGCTGATATGGTTCACAATATATCCCAGGTGTGCCAGCAAATAAGAAGTTGTTGGTATTAGGAGAAACTGTTAGACAGGTGTGTAGAGAACACCATTGTTCTTTTCTTTTCTGCATCAGCCGCACAAATGTCCAGGTGAATTAAATTTATAGCCAATACCTAGTAAATTGTACTGCACCTTCAAATATGTATGTACACTATTAGGAAAAAATACATCATTCCTAAGGAATAATATATCCATGGTTAAGGCACTGTAATGTTTGAAGTTAAAGTTTTTGAATTACATTCTATTTCTTCACAATATTTTAATAATATACTCTTCATTTAATATATTTGTGTGGGAGTGAGTGTACGTGTGTAGACTCTTTAGTCACTATAATTCAAAATAATCTTTTACATGTCTTTCACCTGCAAGCAGTGTATATGTTAGGAAATACACTCTACTTTGAACATCAACCCATGCTCTATGCAATGGTCTTTAAGTTGTTGGGATACGTTCTTGATGAAATAATTGAGAAATTGGAACAATATAAATTGTGACAGTAAAGAGACAAAGTGGCATTCACTTTAATTCGGAGTTAGATTATATCTTTCATATAAATATCTATTCAGAATAGCGTGAGCCTTATTAGCTGTCTGTAACAGTTTAAAAATGGGTAGTTATTGTCTCTTGGATGACAGGAGTGTCCTTCTCAATTGGCTCTCTAGGAAAGACACTGAGCCTCTTTGCCCAATATGAGAATTCACAACATAATCATTGTCCTATAAAGAGTTGAGTTCTACATGAACAGATCACATCCTGGCACTTACACAACTGCTTCCTACATTCATCATGGAAAAAAACTGTCCTATTAGCACCACAGGATTCTGTCCACTGCAGGATCTATTGAAATAGAGCATGTATCTGTGTAATCAGCAGCACACAGAAGTAGCATTTGTGTGTCTCCATAACCGTGGAGATTCAATTTGGCAAACATGGTCCATGTCTTTCATGACAATCACAGCCACTGCTGCCCAGGAGCACTGACAAATAGTAATTACTCCAGTTTCCAAGCCACATACTGAAGAGTGTGGAGTTTAATTTCCTCTAGGCTGACCTTAGTTTCACTGCTGAGATAAAGAACATGGGTGCCTCCAGATGGGGAATAAAGTTTTAGGGTGCCACATATGAAATCTATCAGTGCACACAGGAAAGGAGGATCAGAAGGTAATGGAATAGTAACTATAGCAATACAACTATTTGAACAAGAATCTACTCCATACTTCCCCACCATGAGTGTAGGGAAAGTCAGCACTGCCTAGGTTTGGGGTAAAAGTAGACATGAAAGCTTGTGGTGGGTTTGCTTGTAGTAAATCCTCTGGGGATAAAACTTTGATACCAGTTTCTATGCAATTAAACCTTAGATACTGATTAAAGTCACATCTGTACATAGATACGTTTATTAACAGAGCTCTCCAAAGAAGCAGAGTGAAATCTGTATGAGCGATTTATTTTAAGGAATATGTAAAATAAATTCTGCTTGCAAGTCTAAATTCCAAAGTGTAGGGAGAATATTGTAGGCAGAGCAATTCTGGCAATAGTGATGTTGAATTATTTATTTCACATTTCTTATGGAAGTCAACAGTCTAGAAATTAAGAACAAAGTGAGATTAGAAAATAGGTAGAAACATCTTCCTCTGGAATCAATTATGTCTGTATTTTTCTTAAGGATTTCATGTGATTAGATGAGCTCCATCCAGAGTATTAAGGTTAACTTCTTTAATTTAGAATCAATTGTTTGTTGAAGCTAATCACTTTTACAATATATCACCACAGCATGATCTAGGCCAGTGTTTGAGTGCACAACTGGATACATATACTAGTCATGTTGACACCTAAATTTAACAATTACAGTCTGTATCTTGTCCATGCAGAGCCCACATGCATCTCTTTAATACATGCTTAACCTGAAAATAAGGACAATAACAAGGTCAGATAAGGCTTTTCTGCATACATCAAAAATGGCCCTATATGATGTTTCCAATGAATTTTCAATATGTTGAATGATATTCATTATTTTACTTGATGTTCATTAATTTAAACGCAATTAAATTTATGCTGTATGATGATAATGTAAGAGGCACAGAAAGAATTATATGATACACACAAAAGATTCATAATAAATTAAGAACTACTCATAATAATTATTTTGTTCATTCCACTGACTTGTCGTATGCTTAGAACTGGTATTTATAAATACCTTCTCTCACCACTTACTATGTATTGCTTTCTTCCTTTGAAAGTTCCTCAGCCTTCTGTGGTTCTTTGTTTTTATAGGTGATCTAAACCAATTCCTTATCAGAATGGCCATTAAAAGTCCTCTTCAATTGGTTTGTTGTAGTTTTCCATAGAATTAAGTCAAAGCGCATGGCAGCACTAAAAGAGATCCTGTCTTGTCTTCTCTGTTTGAAACATTCAGTTGCTTACCTCTCTCCTGTAGCAGCCAGTCGTAGCCCCCTTGGTAACGAGGAGTGATCACCCCAGCCAGTTCAGTACTTCCCTTCTTTGATGCTGATTCAGAAGCATGAGAAGTAAAACTTGTCTGGGAGGCTATTCTAATTTCTCATTCAGTGAAATCATTGCTGTGTCTTGTGGTGGAAGAACTCTCTTCCTTACTTAGAACTATCAGCTGAGTGTAAGCAGACAAGGAGAGGAGACAAGTATTTTGCTACTTGATGACTCATTGTAATAGCAGTCCTCCTATCATTATCACTTGACTCATGGGCCCATGAATCCAGGTCCTAGATTAAGCTGCCCCATATATATGATGTTGCTTGACCTGGTATATAGTCTGGAAGAGAACATTGTCCAGGTCATGAAAGGTGTTTTGATACAGCTGGCACAAAAAGTGAATCTTCAAAGTTTCATTCCATTCATTTAACATCCTTGCTGCCTCAGGATAGAGAATTCCAGGGACATGGGTCATATTCCACAATTCTCTGTTGTGAAGTGGACTCTGATAGCATAGGAAATGCTATGTGGAATCATGGGAGGGAGAGAGAAGCCTGTTTTAAGTTCATGGATGGAAGCTGTGACAAAGGTATTGCACACAGGGAAGGCAAATCTATGCCCAGAGGAAGTATTTATTCCAGTAGAAAAAAACACTTTCCCTTACATGATGGAAGTGGTCTAGTGTAGTAAACTTGTCACCAGCTAAGCACCTCAGATAGTGATGTCCTATCAGGACTGAGTATCAGTCTCTGAGGCTAGCAGATTAGGCACTAAGAAGTGGCTATAGAAAGATAAGACTTGGTGAGTGAAAGTACATGCTGCTAAACTCCAGAATAACTTTTTTCACTGCTACCATGTCCACTTTGTTCATCCATCTGTAGGGGAATACAATGAGCAGCTGAAGAAACAGGAGCCCTTGTGCCCATAGAATGGGTCTTCCTATCCATTTGCTTTGTAAAATCCTTCTGATGAGATCACTTTCTGCTGAGCATTCACTTGGTGTACTAAAGTCTTCGTTCTGCTCACTGAGAAATGTTTACCTGCATAACGTTACCATGAAACCCCTTGTCAATAATTTTCAGCAGTGTTCTTTCCATATACTTAAACAACCAGCCTCTTGGGCCTTAGCCCATGAAGACATACACAAGTTCACCTCTGAAACAATTATTCATTTCAAGCAATATGAACAACCACATGAACTGTTTGAAGTTCTGCACCTCTGGAAGATTACACTTCACTCTGTCCTCCTAGGAATTTGCAGCATTAGGCTGCAGTGCTGAAGCACTCTGCATTCTGGTGATGAATGCATATCACACAGAATTTTCGCACAATCCAGACCCAGCCCTCTCTCCACAATCAAATCCATTTTGTGATGGGTAACCTGGGTTATGTGAGAACATAGTACTTGTGGCTAGATTCAGTCTCTATTAAAACCCAGTAACAAAAATTCTATCACTCAAAAAGAAATCAAGGAGTAGAGAGAAGATGGTGCAGAGGGGTGGAGGATTTAGTCCATCCTCCAGGGCAGCAAATAAATAGCCAGAAACTTTCTGAAGCAACTGTTTAAATAACTATAGAGAACAGGTGTAAATTCTAAACCAACCACTAATGAATGGAAGCATGGACTGAACAATTGCAGCAAAGACTTGTAAGTAAATCCTTCCATGCTGTGGAAGCTGGATACCCTCCCCCAATGGCATGGCAGTCAGACTTGGAGTCATTAACTTGTGGCAAACAGAAATGCATTCTACTAGGAGCAATGAAGGGGATGCTCAGGAAGACTTCATGTGTGGATTATATTTCATAATTTGGATGGCCGAATATAGAATCTGTGCACAGATAAATCTGCAATGCACATAAGAAAGAAAAGGTGAGTTTAGCTTCAGCCCTGCTCCCAGAAGGGAAGAAGTAGGGCTGATGGAAGAAGCAGAAGCTTCTGGAGTTCCATGAACTCAGAATTCTGGGAAATGACTTTGCCCAATGAAAGGGGCACATACAGTGTGATACCAACTCTGAATCTTGATTGGCACGCCTGAGAGTATAGGGACCAGCTCTAAGAACAGCTTTTTTAAGAAGACCATTAAAGAAATTAGCCATCATTCACCATTTTCAGCCCTGCCCCAGCGAGACCTTAAGTTGGGTTTTTTTCGGAGTGACAAATTTCACTAGTTAGGTGGAGGAGATATTTACATAATTTCACATCTTCCCTGTGAAAAGAAGGGTTGGGGCCCAGAGCAAGTGGCATCCCTTCTACAGAGAATTTAGCCCTCAGCACCTGAGATGGCAGAATTTCTACCTACAAAAAAGCTGGGCTGAGTCTGTCTAAAATATACTCTGGAAGGGGTGGAAGGATGCCTGCTTGAGCATCAATATATAGGTTTAGGAGACTACAGTGAACAGAGTGGAACAAGTAAAGAGAATGGGCAAGGCCCAGGACAGGTGTTGACCTTCACTTGAGAATTACTTCCTGAGGATCTTGGAAAACAGAAAGAGTTTAAACTGCCTTTCCCTCAACTTCTGTCTCAATCAGTCCCCTGGAAGGGGTGGGATGTCTAAGAATTAAAGACACCAATTTTAGCCCGTGGATAGCAGCAGGCTGACAAGCTCCATCTGCTGGGCAAGACAGGAATATCACAGAATCAGGAAGATTCACAGGAAAGACAGGTTCCCTGCTCAGTCTCTTCTCTAATACTAATCAACACCCCCTTCATAAATCCTGGACCTTCTTGTCCGGAAATAATGACTGTGGGAGGTGTTCTCTTAAAAGGTCTCATTCCCAGAATCAGCCCTCCAGGTAAAAGTTCCTAGAGGTTAGAAAAAGAGTGTTGGTAACATATAGAGGCAGAAAAAAAAAGCCAACAGATCAGCATTGACTGAGGGGGAAGGAGGAAGAGAAGCTTTTCCAAGGGGTGAAACATCAGCACAAAAAGGGAAATTTCAAAAACATTCCATATAAGCAGGGGAAGAATCAGAAGAATAAGAGATGAAACACTCTTATTAATTAAACAGAATCTATGCTAGAGGTCTAAATAATTTGAACAAATGTCAAAAGAAAGTTATAGCACTAAGCCAACCAACAAGAAAAACCTAGGCAAAAGAGAGGGTATATCTGTTTGGGTGTGCTGAAGCTGCCAGAAAACATTATTCCAGGGACATGTTACCTTTTTCAAAGGGGATTTATTTGATTAACAATTTACAAGCCTAAGGCTATAATGTCCAAAGTACAGCATCAAGAGTGCACCTTCACTGAAGAAAGGATGATGACCTGCAATTTCTTCAGTCACAGGGAAAGTCACATGGCAATGTCCGATGGCCCTTCTCTACTGGGCTCATTTTAGAATGGTTCTCTCAGTACCTTTGGGTCCTTCTGGATTCTCCTGGAGCAATTTCCTTCTGTCGTTGCTTCTCTTGGCTCTTTCCAAAATGACATTCTTGTAAAGAACTCCAGCAAGCTGATTAATTTGCACCTTAAATGGGTGGGGTTACATCACCATGGAAACCAGAAAATCAAATGTTCCAGTCCACAAGATTAGATTAAAGGAAGATGGGGTTTTCTGGGGTACTTAACATATTCAAACCAGCAGAATAATATAATCAAGAAAATCTGATGCATAGGTACTAGCAAAAATCACAAGTCCTAGTAGGAAGCTTGAAGTTATGGATAGTCAAGGAAAAAAATTAAATCTAAGGGGATGCATGGGTAGTTGAGTGTTCGAATTCCTGCCTGCCAGGTGGGGGACCATGTTTGATTCCCTGCCCATGCACTTCCCCACCCCCAAAAATATACAACAAATGGTGCTACAATAATGAGATACACAGAAAAAGAAGCAAAGGTGACCCCCACCATGCAGCATACAAAAAAAATTAAACTTCAGAGAAAATGCAGGAAGTGAAACAACTAATTATTTAGAACATATCTTCTAAATAAATTCAAAGAAAACCAGAAACCCAGGCAAAAGAGATGAATGATTAAAAAGACACTGTGACCATAAAGAAGAACTTGGAAGCTTTCAAAACAAAAATGACAGAACTTATGAGAATGAAAGTCACAATAGAATAGATGAAAAATACAATGGAGATATTTGCATCAGATTGAAGAGGCAGAAGAAAGAATTAATGAACTGGAGGACAGGGCATATGAAATCATGCACACTAAAGAACAGATAGGAGAACAAAGAAGAAATTTCAGCAGGGTATTTTGGAATTGAGTGACAACATGAAAGAAGGGCAAATATATGTGTTGTGGGTATTTCAGAAGGATAGGTCCAAGGAGAACAATGTACCCAACATGGAATAGATCCAAATAGACCCACTCCAAGACACTTACAAATCAGATTGCCAAGGCCAAACACAAATAGAATTCTGAAAGTAACAAGAGAAATATGATCCATCATCAACAAGAGAAGCTCAATAAGATTAAGTGTGGTTTTCTCCACAGAAACCATAAAGTGAGAGTTCATGTTTAAAAAACATGCTGTAGAAGAAATAATAAAGGGAATGCTACAGACTGACAGGAAAATACAGGAGAGAGAGGTTTGGAGGAGAATATAGAAATGAGGATTTTAAGTAAGTTAACAAAAATATTAAAAAGAGAAAAGTAAAAAATGACATATTAAATCCAAAGGATAATATGTTGGAAGAATGTAGTCCCTGTACTAATAACATTGAATGCTAGCAAATTGAACTCCATAATCAAAAGATATAGACTGATGGAATAAATAAAAAAAACAGAATCAGTCTACAAAGGACACAGTTCATACAAAAGGACAAATATCAGCTGAAAGTGAAAGGTTGGAAAAACATATTCATGCAAACAGCAAACATAAAAGAATGGGGGTAACTATACTTATATCAGACAAATTAGACTTTAAGTGTAAAACAGTTTAAAGAGACAAAGTAGGACACCATGTATTAATAAAAATGTTTCAGTTTGCTAAAAGCTGCCAGAATGAACTATATCAGATATGGATTTGGGTGATTTATTTAATTGCTACATTGACTTCCATGCACTCTTTGGAACTAAAAATACACTTTCAGAAAACATTCACCCAGAGCGTTCTGAAGCATGTATGTTATTCAGTTTTGAAAATTGAGAGAAATGCCTGATTCCTTGACCTCCACTTTCAAGCCAGAAATGTCATTTTCACATAACAATTTCCTGATGCTATGTGAAGCTATTTTGTTACTCAGGTTTGAAAACTGAGGGAAATATTTGCTTCATTGACTTTCATGAACGTATTTTGAAACCAGAACACCATTTTCACAGAATATTCACCTAGAGCACTGTATCGCTAATAGTTACTCAATTTTGGAAATTGAGTGAAATACTTGTCTCATTAACTACCATGCATTTGTTTTGAGCCACAATGATCTTTTCATACAACATTCACCTAGAACTCTCTGAAACTAGTATATTTCACAGTTTTGCAAAATGAATGAAATATTTGCTTCAGTGACTTCCATGCACTTAATTTGAGCCCAAAACAGAATTTTCACAGAATATCGATTGATGTAGTTCCAAACTACAAATTTTTGTAGTTTGCATGTACAAAATTTTATATCCTTAATTAAAGTTGTTACTGTGATTTTGTAGCATGGATACTTTTAAATATAAAAATGTTTTCTTAAAATAATTTTTGTATCCTTCCTTGCTTAATTTCAAAATACAAATTATTAGTATTTTTAATGCTGTTATAATGCACTGAAAGTGGTGGAAGTTTTATCATTGATAACTTTTTTTTGATTATTTGGGACTATGCATAAATAGTATCATGCTAACAGGGAATATAGAACATTTTATTACTTTTATGTAATTTTGATTCTGTTTATTTCTATTCTAGCCTGATTTCTCTGGCCAGTATGATGAGTGAGATGAAAAAAAGTAGTGTGAAAACTATCCATTTTGTTCCTTAACTTAAAGAGAACATTTTATATCTTTCACCACTGAGTAAATTAGTTATATGCTACCAGGAACCACAAAGGACCTGTATAAGCCCTCAACTTTGACAATACAGGTTGAACAACAAAGACCAGCTGTGGTCCTTCCTGAAAAGAAACATGCCTGTAGCTGTGGCAGTTCAAACAACTGTGTCCTGAGAGACCTCCAGCAAAATATTGACTGATTTGGATAACCTTCTCTCTGAAAATTTCTTTCCTATCATAAACCCACCTTGACTGTAACATAGTGCAACTAAGTTATTTAATATCAGCCAAAGTGAATGAAATAATAAGCAAAGTAAAGGGCATGTGTCACTGGCATCAGGACAAGAGGATGAAGCTGTAATGGGAGGCAAGGGTGACTCTACCTGGACTCTGATGTCACCCATGGAAATAGCAGAATTTGGGCATTAAAGACAACTTCAGATTCCATGTTCTGTGCAATTACTCAGTGAAAGAAAGCTGGTATCAAAACTATGAGAGGAAATTTGAGAGGCTAAGAATTCATGGCTGTATAGAATAAGGCAAGAACACATACTGTATTCTATGTGACTATAGGTTAGTAATACTTGTATAGGTGAAAGAGGCAATGATGAAATGAACTTGAGGTGTATTTATTTCTACAGTTCATAACCAAGATCATACACTTTTATATATCATGTTAAAGGATATGAAGAAATGTCAAGGGCATACTTTAAAGCAAGAAACAAAAAAGTGGTCTTACTTCCTGACCATAGATTTTGATGTTAAGAAAATGACAATGATATAAGAAAAATAATGACTAGTTTGTTAGTTAGAAAAATATGAAAATGAAAACTGATGATGTCATAATGATAGACTATAGTCTATAGTTATTTTTACCTTGCATTCATTTTGTTATTCATTTAATGGTTTATTTAGGGTTTAAAATTAACATCATACTTTATACTAATCTTGTTATTTTAAAGCTAATATTCAATATATTATATGAAAACTGTTTTGTCCTTTTAGTTTCATTCCCCTTGCTTTTCATCAATATTAATATGCAAATTTATCTTTATACTTCAGATTAATCAAAAACTATTGGAATTATTAATTGATGCTGCTTTCTTCTAATTCAAATAGGAGATTTGAGTTGGGCTTACATGGCCTCCCCTGACAGTGTTTCACTCAGCAATGCATGGCCCTGTATCTGCAGAGATGGTTAGTTCCTGGGAAACCCTCTGGAGATGGTAATTTGTCCCTTCATAGGTCTGTGCAGTGTGTGGTAATGACAGCATTACTAATGTGTGAGACAAACTCCAGTCATTCTCTGGAGCTGGATCATGTGGCAACTATTTAAGATGAATCTAGAAGCTGCCCAGGGGAGTGTCATAGCAAACTGGGCTACATTAAATCTTGCCCAGACCCCACCAGTGGTACACCTGCAAGCACAAATAAATCATTATCAGGAAAACTGTCACACATATTCACTGTTACTGTCACTCATATAAACTCACTTCCTCAATGTCTCTGATTCCCCATGAAATTACCTTTTAAGATAGTGGTAAGTAAAACCCAGATAAGCCCAACAATATGCTGATTTATTTGTCTGTGTTTTGCATAATTCACTGAATGAAAGTCCCTGAGGATTCCATGCCTGGGGATCCTCTCCCAGAACTGCATGGCTGGGCTGGATTATATCAGCAAAGGGAGGGCCCTATTTGCAAATCAGTCTACCGTATGGCAAGCTCTGGGGTTGGAGCTTTGGGAGATGCATGTACCATACAGCAGATCTGATTGTCCTGATGGAGGTGGGTAAATGATGTTATTTGGGACAACACAATTTCTTATTATGTGATTGAGCTGCACTAAACACTGAGAACCCATAAACTTATTTCATTTACATACGTAGAGAAGCCTGTGAAGGGGACATCAGTGTTACCTACATTTTACAAATTTCAAACAGAACTCTAGAACCTGGATCATTTAGCATTTATACCAGTGGTGTATATGGATTGCTATTTCTCCACTTTTATGAAAAACATTTTTGCTCTATTAAATTTTTATTTTGTGGTATTACACTGTGGTTTTGATTAATATTACCATGACAACAAATCATGCCACACTATTATTCATGCATTTAGCAAACATTTGCATACATTCTTTTTTATTTTATTTTTGTTGATGTATAAATATAAATCTAGATATATGGCTATGATGAAATATACCATTTGCACTTGTTTTTTTCCTATTCTGTGGGTTGTTTCTTCACAATATAAGTATTGGTTACCTTGAATCCCATTAATTAATTTTCACAAAGTGTAATTTGTCTATTTTTTCCTTTGTTGCCCATACTTTTGATATTTGTGTAAGAATTCTTTTCTAAATATAAAGTCATGAAGATTTCCCTTTTATTTTATTTTAAGAGAGTAATCATTTTTCTCTTATATTTTATTCTTGGAGTCATTTTGAGGTAATTTTTCTATGCCATGTGTGGTAAGGTCCCAAATTATTTCTTTACTATATAGGTAACTAATTGTTCAGGCATAATTTGTTTCAAAACATATTTTTATCCATTGAATGGTTTGGCATGATTGTCATATTAAGTGATCATAGGTTCATGGGATTATTTGTGGACTCTGAACTCTATTTAACTTATCTATACATTTATCCTTTTGTCAGCACCATATTTTTAAAAATATCATTGACTGGTAGTGTATTTTGAAAATGGTAAATATGAGTCCTCCTACCATACGTTTCATTTATATTGTTTATTTTTCCATTTGTGTTCCCTTGCAAGAACGTATAATTTTTAGAATCAGTTTGTCAGTTTGGAAAAGTAAATTAGTTGGAAATTTTGTAAGGAATGTGTTGAAAGTCTAGATTACTTTGTATGTAAGTATCTCAAACAAATTACATATTTGACACTGAACATGAAGTATTTTACTGTTCACTTAGATCATATCTGAAGTTGTTAAACAATGTAGAGTAGCTTTCAGAGCATATATTTAGCACTTCATCTTAAATTTATTTTCAAGTATTTATTTTATTTTTGATGTTATTTTGGATGAAATTATAATTTTCAGATTTTGTTATTCCCAAGGTATTGTCAGACACTATTTATTTCGATTGTTGTTTTAATAACTAGTTCATCCATTCTATGAGTCTGCCAATGGTTAGATTATATGGAGGGGGAATTCCCACTGCATGTCATTTCCTTCTGTGTATTCCTGTATTTTGTTTCCAGTGAATCTAGTTCCTTGGTCACTGTCACTGGACCTCCATTCACAGTGCTGAGTTTCTGCAAGCCTCTGACACTAGCTTGCTAGGTAGCCTTTTTTTCAGGGAAGGCATGCAAGATATGAGTTGCCGTATCTACACAAGTAAGGGCATATTTTGACCTTTGGACGCAGGCAATGGGTAGTGCATTACACTTGCTATTGGACACAAGATTGATCAATGCATACCACTTTGCTTTGTCAGTGAAGAACCAGATGGGGTTGTTGCATTTGACAAAAAGTTCTCTGGTTTCATGTAAACAGGAAATAAAGAGTATCTCAGAAACAGTCCCATTTCCTTTGGCTATGGTCCACTTTCCAATCCAACCAGTTAGTGACATCATCAGCTGGGACTTCTTCCAAGTCCTGTAGGCAAGCCAACTGTTCTGCTTGCTCCTTAACTGGTGGACACTTTTGATTGTGTGCAGACACATGAAACATAGACACACCCATACATTTATAATGAATGGCCTATTGTTTCCACATTTCTTGCCCCCACAATGCCTCGTGCAAAATTGTGAGAACCTCATGGTGAGTCCCTTGTATATGACCCCAACCGGCAATGCATAGAATGATGGATCTATTTTCATGCATGAGGACTAACCATGCTACCATAAGTTTACCTCATTGGCTACTCTTTCCCAAGCCACTCTCTATCCAGATGTTGCCTGTACTGGGTTTTATGGTGACTAACACCCAGGTGCAGAGGTAGCCTTTAGCTGACATAACAGTACACAAAGCTTCTTCCAGGTTGGGTATTATCACTTCATTTGTATTGCCTGGTACAGTTAAATTGGTTGTGTTGCTGGGTTGTCTGCAGACTGGTTCTAATACAAGGTATCTTTGGGTCCCAGGATAACATACATAGTCTCAGCATACAGGAGACTATTAGATGTGATTCCTCATTGTTCCAAATATGCTTGCCATAAATTTAAATCCTTAATTTGTATCTTTCCTGACACCAGTTTGTGAAACATCTTTGGGGCTACCTTTTATGGGAATAGAGATTTAAACTACGAAAGGATGATTTTTAGTGATAGTCATAGTTTTTAAAACAGCATTATAAACGCCACAAAACCATTGTTCTTAAAGGTTATACTTATTTCCACTCTGTGATCGATGGTTTGACCTACATGCTAAGGTAAATTCACTCATTACTTTACATTTTCCAAAGGCCCCACCCATACACATCTGTGTGGTAAGCAACATTCCTGAATGACCATGCATTGATACACCTATAGCTTGGATTTGTTTTACAGCTATTTTAGCTTCTTCCAGTTTTTCTTCTTTTGGGACAAAACAATTTCAAATTGCTTAATTTATACTAGTCATTATAAGGATCTAAGGATTTGGGCTAGGTGAGATATAAAGAACCACCAAAACCTTAACAATCTCACACAACTTTGCAATTGTTTAGGGGATTGAGGCCAGGAAACCATGGGACCTTATCAATTATAGTTTATGGGACCACACAAGTTTTACTAGACCAAAAGCCCTGATCGTCGTCATTTGGATTCACTTACAGCCCACCCCCTGGAAGTTAGATGAGCTTTCAGGCTAGTGGCTGAGATTTTGAGTAACTGAAAGCAATCAGAGACTAACATAATATCATCAAGGTAGTGAAACTAGGAATCGTTATTGGGACAGGGTCACTTGTAGGTACTGGCCGTCATTCCACGACAAATTGTAGGACTGTGTAAGTATCCTTATGCCAAAACTTGGAAAATATATATCTGACCATTCCAGGTGATTTCAAACAGATCTTGGTTCTCTAGATCTAAAGAAATACTAACCAAGGCATTAACAACATCTAAAAATGTTATGTCCTAGTGTTTCTCCTATTTGTCCCATTAATTGGGTAATATGGGGAACAACAGTCTGCAGTATTAAATTGTTTAGTTCCCATAGTTAACTGATATTTTCCAGGATCAAATTCGTTTTCACCCTGGCCAAAGAATGCTATTGAAGGGTTTAATGCAAATCTTAAAATACTACCCAGTACAGTTCTTGGATTGTCTCACTAATCTATACATGCCCACTGGGTTATCTATATTGTTTATATTAGTTATAAATTGGGTATCTAGAATCTTAACTTGCTACTAATAACCACTGCCTCTCATGACTGTGGTAATAAACCATACCTGTAGATGATATTCCCAGCAGAAGTTGGTTGGGTGACCCCCAGAAAGACTGTAAAGACCTAAAATGTACTTTGAAATTTGATCATATATAATTCATATCATTTTGGTATTAGTTATCCAATTTTTATTTCCAAGGAAACTTGTCTGACTTATACTGTGCATCCCCCCTATATCTAAACATGTCTTTTACAGGTCATTTGAAAACATGATTTATATATATAAGTGAACATTGTGCACCAATATCCACATGAGGGGATACTCTTTATTTATTGTGGGAGAACCAATGACTGGATAATTTTCCATGAGACCTCAATTCACCTGTGATTTGCTAGCCATTGGGCAACCTTGGCCTCTCCCTTTGTCAAGTGGCACATGGGGCACCTATACTGAGGTTTTGTGCTCCTGGATACCTTTGATGCAGGGTAGAAATTTTATATGATATATGCACATATACATCTTAATGCATGCACTTAGCACAAATAGAACAAAACTGTCCTGAGTTTTAATCTTGAATAGATCATAGCATTCCTTATATGTTATTGGTGACATGTTGTGAAGCAAAAAGAGGAAACCCCATGGAAGGTCAGGAAATTCCTCTCCAATCCCTTCCTGCATCTACTTCTTGTGTTGGTCCTGTCCGCCCCCTGGTGTTTCCCAGTGTCCTCTACAGCCAAACCCCTCTTGTGCCGTACAAGGGAGGTTTTTGTCTGGGCTCACCCAACTGCCCGTCACAGTATCACTGGCAAAGTAATACATGGCCATGTCCTTGACTCTCAGGCTACTCAGCTATTAATGAACTTCCTTCTTGGAGATGTCCCTGGTGATGCCAAGCTGGGACTGAAGAGTTGTATTATAGTTTGTGTTTCCAGCATAAAGTGACTCACTCCAAATGATTTCCTGGAAATAAGTGGATCCAGCCCTTATCTCGACTGGTTAAAGGAAATCCAGAGACATTTCAGGTGAGGTACAGAATCTGTGAGGACTTCACTAAGCCAGGTCCTGACTTCTACAACTGTTCCTGGGACAGGGCACCTGAGAATGAGTGAAAACACAGTAAGTCATGTGCTCAGATGCATCATCCCATTATCTTCATCTGAAACCCTGGAACACTCACAAGTGGCAGCTAACACCAGAGCAAGGAAGAAGCACGAGGACTTCATGTTCTTGTGAATGAAGTCCATGATGCTCAGGAAATATTAACCAGAGATGCAACCTGAATTTAAGTAAATGTCTACCATGTTTTCATCTGTCTGCCCATGTGGTGATTTGCATTTGGGAGGTAATTCTACATGGGAAATGCAAAGGGACAAGGGGAGTTCCTTGTCTTAGCAGCAACCAAGAATGGGAATCGTAACTGAATCCTGAGAAAACTCAGTCTTCTCCCCGGTTTCCCTTCATAAATCCCTGGATCCTTTACTGTCAAGCAGGAAATGTATTCATTGAGCTGGACAGTGTACCACATATGGTCAAGGACTGAGGCTGGCTTTTGGGATTATGGTGACTGGGCTGCTACTTCTAAAGATTGCATACCTTGCATATATATATATGAAATTCACGGGAAAAAATGCTCTGGCAGTTTCTGCTTGTTTTTCAATGTCTGTAGAATCATGGGCATTTTGAACTCCCAAATCAAATTTTCTTTATGTAACTATGTTGTAGTCACATTAAGTGCGATTTCATAGTAAGGTTTCATACATAGTAACATAGTACTGTTAACTATTACCACCATAGTTATTTATTCCCCCCTCCTGAAGAATGAACTCCATGTGAACCCTCACTTCTGAACACTATGATTGCATGAGACACAACTGACCTGTTCCTGCCCCTGATAGATCATACTTGTGTGCATTTGGCAGGTCAACTACCATAAGTCTCAGTGTCCTCATCCATATACTAATCAACTTAAATATACTAGCCTCAAAAAGTCCTTCTAACTTATCATGTCATGAACTGGTTTTGAATGGAGCATAATGCAAGCTGGCTATTCAATAATATCTGAATTAATTAAAATTAAAAGATTCAGGACAGATATAACTGGTCTGGAAAGAATTTATGTGGACAGTGGGTTGGGAGGAAAAGTGTAATAGATCTGAATACTGATGTCTTCAATCTGATAGCCAGATTTAGGAATTATGCTGAATACCTGCAGCCAGGTGCCAAGTCTTCTCTCAGACATGGAAGGCTGTGAGTGAACATGGTGAGATAGAGTGAAAGAGGGGCATAGTCACATGGTGAAAGACAGGCTCCCACATTAGGTTTGATGGGGGGGTAGGATAAATAGTTTGTTGTGGTATTGAGGAGCATAAGGTCATGAACTCTATCTATTCCTTCTGCAGTTGGGGGCAGGTAGGCATAATTTCCTTGGAGGAACTTGAACACAATTTGACTAATGTCTTGCAAGATATTTGAAGATTCTAAGGTGGCCCACGATGGCTCAGCAGGCAGAGGTCTCACCTGCCATGCCAGAGGACCCAGGTTCGATTACCAGTGCCTGCCCATGTTAAAAAAAAAAAAGTAAAAAAAAAAGAAGGTATGTGAAGATTCTTAATCATATAAGTGGTTTCAGAATTACAAATAAATCATGTTCCAGAGGGGAAAGCATGGAATATAGTATTGGCTCAGAGAGGAGGAAACACAGGGCACTGTTGAGAGGATGCAGGACTGGAATGACAACCCCTGGAAGATGTGCTAGTTCAAGAGTTTGCCATGAGAAGTTTCCTTGGCTGTGGAGAGGTGAGTAACCCATGATACCCATAGAGTTAAGGCCTATTATGGAGCACCTGAAGCTGAGGTTATGGACTCACCATTGAATTAAATAATACTCTCCACTGGGAGATCAGTGACAGCAACAGGTCCAGATATTCTTTTTCAGTGAAGGGATAAGATGTGATGTCACTAGAAATCCAGAAGCGTGAATCTGTCCTTGGAAACCGGAATTGTGTTTTCATCTAAGATGTCCCAGCAAAGAAAGCTCTGGGGGACAAGCATTTTGAGGTGAACCAGAAGAGTGCTGACAGTTCATTGACCCCAGTGGGGTTGAGATTGTCAATTAAAGATGACCCAGAAATCCCTTAGGCAGGATAGCTGTGTTAGACTTCAGGATTTTGCTCTTCTCCTCATCCCATTGCCCTCTGCTGAGTAACAGGAAAGATTAGGTTGTGTAATACTTATGCTTAGAAATGCTTAGAAATGCTGTTGCTCTATAAGTAAGTGCCTTCACTGTTATTCATATCATAACATTAAGAACTATATATGGTTAGAAAATACCACCATAGCAAAGAGTAGCATGGATGTGTGAAGTCAAACTACCTTTCTTGAGAAAAATGTGTAAATGCTCATCAAAAGGTTTCAAATATTTAAGATTTTGAACACTAATAATATGGCTATGTATCATGATGACATGACTGTGTATGTGAAGTCAAGACACACAATATGTACATTTTTACCCTGCTCCCCATTTTTAATTTTGAACAATTTCTTGAAATATTGACAAGGAAGTGTGTCTTATACTTTATATTAATTTTATTTCTTCTTTGAAATATTCTGAGTGCATTCACTTCCAAAATATCTCCTCAAAGTTGTTGGGATATGTTCTTAATGAAATTAAAGAGAAAACATAACATTTTAAAGTGTGAAAAAAAGGAAACAAAATAAAGTGACTCACTGTATTTTGGAAAACTAGATTATATCTTTCCTACAAGTATCTGTTCAGAATAGCATGGAACTTCTTCACTGTCTGTAACTTTTTAAAAAAAGGACAGTCATTTTCTTTTGGTTTACAGGAGTGTCCTTGGCAGTTGGGTCTCTGGGAAAGATATTAAGCCTCTTTAGTCAAAGGGAAACATCCAGCATGATCATTGTCCCATAAAGACTTGAGTTATATATGAACAGTTTACATTCTATGACTTCCACAATCACATCCTACATTCATCATGGAAATAAAATGTCTTATCAGAACCACATGCTTCTGTCCCTTGCAGGATAGTTTGAAATCCAATATGTATCCATGCAATCATCAACAGAGTGAAGTGGCATTTGTGTGTCTCCTTAGATGTGGAGATTCAATTTGGGTAACAGCCCATGTCTATCATGACAATCACAGCCACTACTGCCCAGGCACAGCTACTATCAGTCACTTCAATTCCTAATTACAAATCTGAAGAGTGTGGAGCCTTGTGTGAGGGAAGATAATCTCCTCTTGACTGACCTTATTAGTTCCTGCTCCTGGGATAGAGAACTTGGAAGCCACCATTGGTCACATACAGAGAGCACATTAGTCAGAGTATCATATATGAAATCTATCTGTTTTCACAGGCAAGGAACACCAGAAGGAAATGGGAAATATACAAACCCCACCTCTATAGGAACAACCAGGATTTCCTCTATATTAGTACACTGTGAATGTAGGGAAAAACAGAACTTCTTAAATTCAGGGTGATGTTTCACATTAAATCATGAAGTGAGCTTGCTTGTAGTATATCCTCTGGAGGTATAAACACAGTTTATGCACAAGGAAACATAGCAGCTACACAAAAAAATCTCAAATATTGATTACAATTATGTCAATATGTGGAAATGTTTATTAACAGAGATCTAAAGAGAACAGAATGAACAGCATAATGAGATACGTTTTAAGGAAAATGAATAGTCAGTTCCATTGGCAAGTCTAAATTCCAAAGATCAGAATGAATACTGTAGGCACAGAAGTTATGGAAGCAGTGATTTTGAATTATTTATTTCAAAGTTCTTATGGAAGTCAAGATCCTAGAAATTGAGAACAAAGTGAGGTTAGAAAATAGCAGAAACATCTTCTTCTGGAATCAATTGTGTCTATCTTTTCCTTAAGGATTTCATATTATTGGATGAGGACCATCCACATTACTGAGGGTAATCTCTTTAATTTAAAATCACCTGTTTGTTGAAGGTATTCATTTTTACAATATATCACCACAACAACATTGAGGCCAATGGTTAAATCTCCAAGTGGGTATGTAGTCTAGACAAGTTGACACCTAAAATTAACAATTGCAGTCCATTATTGCCCATGCTAAACCCATATACATCTCTTTAAAACACACTTAACCTTCAAATAAAAAAATAGCAAAGTCAAATTGCTCTTAACATGTAAAACTTTCCTTTGTAATCAGAAAATGTATTATCCCACTCTCTGAAAGAAGATTCAATATCTTGAATGGTAATCACAGTTGTGCTTCATGTGCATTAATTAAAGTACTGCCATGTAAAATTAATAAAATTTATGTGATAACACGATGATATAAGGGGCATAAAAACAAAGATATGATAACCACAAAACATATTAATAACAAATTAAGAACTATTCATACCAATTTCAATGTTCATTCCTGTGACTTGTCATATGCTTGTAAATGGTAGGTATGAATACCTTCTCTCTCTACTTATTACATATTACTTTTTTGCTTTGATAACTCCTCAACCTTTTGTGTTCTTTACTTTGGGGGGAGATATAAACCAATTCCTTATCAGAATGTCCACTAATAGTCCTCCTAGGTTGGGCTACTTTAGCTTTCGATTGAATTAACTCAAGAGCATGGTAACGCTGAGAGACCCTGCATTGTCTCCTATGTCTAAAGCATGCACTTACTCACCTCTCTTGTGTAGTAGCAGGCCAAGGTCCCCTTAGGAATCAGGAGCAATCACTTCAGCCTGTTCAGTAACTCCCTTCTTTGATGGTGATTCAGAAGCATGAGGAGTCAAAAGTGTCTGGAGGCTTTCTCGATGTCCAGTTCAATGGAATCATTGTTGTGTCTCCTGGTCAAAGAACACCCTTCCTGACTAAGAACCCTATGCCAGCTGAGGGTCAGTTCACAAGCACAGGAGAACAACTTCTTTCTGATGGATCACCAGTGGTAAGAGTGAGGATGTTTCTCCTATTTCCAACACTTGATACATGGCCCATGAATCCTGACTTTAGGTTAAACAGCACCATATATATGTAAGTAAGAAAAGAAAACCTTCTATCATTGCAGGAACCCCCTGCTTACACACATAGTCCTTGCCCCTGAGTCTGGGGTTGGTCCCTGCTTGGGTGGATCCTGAGTACCCCCTGAAACTCAGCCAATTCCCACATGGGGAGGTTTGTGTCTGGGCTCACACTGACTTCCTCTCACTGTATCTCTCACACAGTAATACACGGCTGTGTCCTCATCACTCATGGAGCTCAGCTGAACAGAGAACTGATTCTTGGAAGTGTCACTAGATGTGGAGAGTTGGCTCTTGAGTGATGGATTGTAATAAGTGTCACCATTGTAGCATATATCTGACAACCACTGCAGCTCCTTCCCCAGGGGCTGGTGAATCCATTCCCAGCAGTAAGGACTGGTTGTGATGGAAAATCTAGAGGGCTTCACCACTCCTGGGCCTGACTCCTTCAGCTGTATCTGGGACAGGACACCTGGAAACAAGCAGAACAACATTGAATCATGGGCTCTGATGCATCATCCCCATTACCTTCATTTCTGAATCCCTGAGACCCTCACATGTGGAAGCTGCCACCAGGAAGAAGAAGACCCACAAAGACTTCATGTTCTTGTAGGTGAGGTCCATGATGCTCAGGAAATACTTTCCAGACTGAGGAGGAAACTGAATTTAAGTAAAAGTGTGCTCTGGTTTCATCTGTTTGCCCATGTGGTGATTTGCATTTAGTAAGTAAATATATGTAAAATGAAAAGGATTAAGGGGAAGTCCTTATTTTAGGTTGCCCTCAGCAGAGGATGCTGGCTGCCTCTGGGAGAACACAGCATTCTCCGGGTACCCCTCCTTGAATCTCTTACTTTCAAGCAGGTAATGTATAGGATGAGGAGTTAGATGGACCCAAGTTTCTGGAATGGCTCTGGGAATATGGTCATCATTCCGTTTAATTTTTGATGATTGGGGGAGGGAAGGGAGGTTGATGCAAACTTCTCCATGTTGTTGATGTCATCATTCTCATTCTAACTTCATGTACATAATTGTATAAAGTTATCAGTGTTGTTAGATATTTCAGTTGCTGTTATTAAAAGGCATAATCCTCATTGTGTTTCTTATCCAACATGTCTAGTTTTCAACAAATATTTTGGGGAAAATCAAAGAACAGTAGTGCAGTCTGAATAGAAATAATAGTACAATGAGATTACTATATGACCAAGATAATGGAACTAAAAGATAAAACACAGAAACTAACACAATTTTAATTATCATGTTAAAATTACTAAAGGAAAAGGTAGACTAACTGCAAAGTTAGGTAACCAGTATAAACAAAAATATGGGAATTATTAAAATAAATGAAATTCATGAAGAAGCAATGCAAAAAAGCAACACAGAAGCAAAATGAAAATGCCTCTCTCACAACTCTTAACATCTGCCAAAATATCCTGTGAACTTAAGTTCAATGTAAGTTATGCAAAATGAAAAATCAAGGGGACAATTGAAAACTGAAGGAAAGCAAAGGTAACATCCTAGAATCTGGATTCAATATCGCATAGTTAAATACAGATAGAGTTGGAATATCAAAAGGAGAAAGTGGAGGGAGGAAGGGCAAAGAAATTGTTCCAGGAACATTTGTAACAATTTTTATAAAATTAGTGATAAACAGTATATTACTGACTTAAGAATCTCATATAACCATGGGCATGAGAAATATCCACTGACAATACTACTCACACCAGTTTTATTGTTCATTCCCGTGACTTGTTATATGCTTGTAACTGCTATGTGTAAATACTTTCTCTCACTGCCCATTATATATTGCCTTTTTCCTTTGATAGCTCATCAGCTTACATTATTCTTTACTTTTTGGGGTGATCTAAACCAAGTCCTTATCAGAATGGCCATTAATACTCCCCTCAATTGGGATGTTGTAGTTTTCCACTGCATTAGGTCAAAGGAAATGGTAGCACTAAAGGACACTATGTTGTCTCCTCTGTCTACCACATTCACTTATTTCCCTCTCTTGTGTAGTAGCAGGCCAAGGTCCCCTTAGTATTCAGGAGCAATCACTACAGTAACTCCCCTCTTTGACAGTGATTCCAAAGCATAAGAGACAGGAGGTGTCTGGAGGCTTTCTTCATTTCCATGTCATTGGAATATTTGCTGTGTCTCTGGTGGTGGAATTCCTCCCTTCTTGACTAAGAACTCAACACCAGCTGAGCATAAGTTCACAAGGACAAGAGGGAAACTTTTCTGTAAGGGAACAACTGTGGTAATAGTGAGGATACTACTCTTATTTTCATCACTTGATTCATGACCCATTTCCCCTGGCTCTAGGTTAACCAGCACTATACATAGGATTTTGTATGAGAGTGTATATAGTCTGGATGAGACCACAGCCCCAGTCATGATAGGCATTTTAACACAACTGTGACCGAAAGTGAATCATCAAAGAGTCATTCCATTGGTCTAGCATTCTAGATGCTTCAGTGTTGTGAATTCTGGCAGGAAAAATGGGTCCAATTCCACACTTCTTTGAAGAGGGTTCCTTGATAAGAATAAATGCTATCTGGAAACATAGCATAGAGAGAAAATCATTATGTACATTCATAGATGGGAGCTATCGAAGAAGTACTGCACATGGGGAAGGAAAATTAATGCCTAGCATGAGTGTTCATTGCAGTTAGAAAAAAAATATTTCATGATGGAAGTGGTCCAAGCTGTCATAAGCTGAGCACCTCAGATAGTGGTGTCATATCAGGACTGACTGTAGGTCTCTGATGCTACATGATTAGGCACATAGAAGTGTCCATAGCCAAAGCAGACTTGGCAAGTGGAAGCACATGCTGCCAACCCATGAATACCATTCTTCACTGCCATGTATTCTTTGTTGATTAATCTATAGGGGAATGAAATGAGCAGCTCAGGAAACAGGCATCCTGGCGTCCACAGCATGGGTCATTCAATGCATTTGATTGTCAAATATTCCTCTGACAAGATCATTCTTGGGTGAGCTTCCACATGATATGCTAACATCTTCATTCTGCCCTTTGAAGTGTGTTTACTCACTTAATTCTATCACAGAACTCCTTCTCAATCATTTTCTACACTGTTCTTTCCAAGTACCTAAACAACCAGCCCCATTAACCACAGCCCATGAGTGCATGTACAAATTCACTTTTAGCCACTATTCCTTTCAAGCAATAGGAACAGGCAGATGAACTGCCAGACATTCTGTCCATGGAACAACTACCCTTCATACTGTCCTTCTAGAAGTTTCCCACATAGGGCTGCAGTGCTGGTGCTCAACATTCGGTAATGAGTTCGTGTTCAGTCAGAAGTGTGAAATCCAGGCTCAGTAATCTCTTCACACTCAAATCCATTCTATCATGGACAAATCAGTTTGAAGGAGAAAATTGAGGTTATGGCTAAGACTCAGTATTTATTAAGACCCAAATTCAAAAATTACATTTCTCAAAAGGAAGTCAAGGATTGGAGAGAAGATGGTGGTATAGCGGGATGAAGGATTCAGACCATTCTCCAGGGCATCTAGTAAACAGCCAGAAACTGTATGAAACAACTGTTTGAGTAACTCCAGAGACCAGATGCACATTGCACAACAGCCGCTGATGAATGGAAGTACAAGACTGAAAAATTGCAGCAAGGGGTTTTGAATAAATCCCCCCATATAGTGGAAGCTGAAGCTCCTTCCCCAGTGGCATGGCAGGCTGATATGAGTCACTCCCTTATGGGAAAGAGAAATCCTGTGTACTAGGAACAGAGGTAGGGGAGCTCAGGCAGGCTCCAATTGTGGATTGCATTTAAAATTTGGGACTGCTGAGTACCAGATCTGATCATAGATATATCTGTGAGGCAAACAATAAAGAAAATGCCAGTTCTGTTTCAGTCCTTCTTTCAGCAGGGAGGAAGCAGGGATGATAGAAAAAAACAGAGGCTTCTGGAGTTGAATGAGCTTACATATCTGGAAAATGGATTTGCGTATTTTGTTATATGTTTGTATAACAGCAGGACAAACAGAGAATAAAAACCGGGACTTTATAACTTCCAGAATGTACAGTGGATAATTATGTTGGTTAATTGTACAAATATAAGAAAGTATTTATATGAATGAAAAAAAGGTTACTGACAAAAGGTCATAAATGGGATGGGATATGGAAAAAAACAATTAATGAAACCAGAGTCTCTATCTAACTGTAATATTGGAGCATTCTTTCATTAATTGTAACAAAGGCAGTATACCAAAGCTGAATGTCAAAAGGCAGGGCATATAAGGGAAGAGTATGGAGAGTTTTCTTTTCCTATTTCTTTTTGGGTAAATGGTAATGTGGTGGTGAATGTATAACTATGTGATTATGGCAGGAGCTTTTATGTGAACTTAGGATAGCTTGTGTGTTGTGTGAAGAAAACTGTTTTTTTAAATTGAAATTGAGACAATTACCTAAAAAAGGATATCAGATAATTCTTCCAATATCTTAAGAATGAGTCCTGTGATTTACTGTGATTACCACACAAAATACCTTCACAGCAACATCTTGGCCATTGTTTGACCAAACAACTGGACATAATTATCTATGTAATGTTTCATGACAATTTTTAAAATGTTATACTTTTAACATATTATTGTTATATGCAATATGTTAAAATGCATTATTATGAACTTTTAGTTGATGGTATTCCCTAACTGCTTGCTTTATATCCTTAAGTCTTCCCTGTCTCAATTGTTTCAATTGCATGTGGTCAAGCTTCTCAGAGAAAATGACCCCCAGCCATATCACATTGACCTTCACGGTATATCCAGGTTTGACAACATATCATTTTCACACTCATCCCTTCCATTTTGCAAACCACCATCAACTTTCACCTGTATCAGTGCAATTGTTTCTGAAAGATGTTTGCATACTTTCCCTGTTTCAAAATGAGATACTTTTCAACACACCTACCAAAGCTGTTCATTTCATATAGATGAGTTTCACTTCTGTGCTGAAAGCCCTCAAATATTCTTCATTGTCACTCATCCTGAAAGCTAAGACATGCTATTTACTGTGAATTCTGTGGTATCGTTCCTGTTATCTTTTGGACCTTATCTCCACAACCTTCCCAAACAACCTTCAATCTGGTATCCGGGCATGTCTACCACCCACCCACCCCATCCCCAGGAAATCTGTTCCCATAAATTTGTACTTGATCTTTGCCTGTCAATACAATTCTCCCTGGCATTTGAATAATTTGTTCCCTTTTTACTGTCAGGTTTCTCTTAAATATGCATATTTAATTGAGGAGATCACTTTCCACCTACATTTTAAAAACCCTTCCCACACTGATACTTGCAATCCTCTGAATATCTGAACATTTTTCACCTTATACCTTATTAACTTTTACACTATGCGTATTTATCATCTGATTTTTTCCATACATGACTGGGTTATCAAGTGTTACATGAAATGTGATGAATAGATGAAGTAAGGAATGAGAAGGATAATTGAAAAGTGGATAGGAGAGTTATTTGAGAAACATGATACAAAATGTATTGAGAGAAAGTTGAAAGGTATCTGAGAGTGAATAAAGAATGATGTCTGAGAAGCTATTGATAAAAATGTTTGAAAGATGAGAACTATTGCTGTGGGGGTGTTGAGAATAAACTGTGGAGAGACATAGAGATGAACTCCAGTGATGCCAGGTATGTATACAAGTGATATGGTCTGCTGAAGGTGTCAACTCTTGGAGAAGTTTTAATTGTATGTGATGGTTATGAAAGAGCCTACAATGAACTGAGAGGCAGATAGGGATGATTTTGGATTTGAAGGGTTGGACAAGGGTGCTAATCTGAGAAAGCTGATAGCTCATATTTCTGGATGTAGTGAGAATGAAAAGGGATTGCTGATCCATAATGGAGATGTGTGTAACCAAGAGATGACTGAAGATTTTAAAAATATGATACTGATAGATGAGAAAAGGAAATAATGTTAGATGGTGGTGAGATAATGGCAGGTAAATGATAGTGAGAATTAGAAAATAAGTCATTGATAATAGAGAATTATGCAGAGTAGAGGATAAATAGAGGAGTTGGGAGGGTTTGAGTCAACTAGGTAGTTTGTACCATACAGTCAACACAAAGTATACAATCAAGGTGCACAATATCATTATATAGTTGTGCATTTATCACCAAGATAATTTTAGAACATTTGCATAACTCTAGAAAAGAAAAGGAAAAGAAAAATGAAATCCCCATACTTCCCATACTGCTAAGCTGTCCAACTCCTTGACCACAGTTTTGCACTCTACCCAACCTATTTCTTTAACCTTTATCACACTTTGATTATATATTTATTTATTTATTTATTTGTTCCTTATATTTTTCACTACTCTGTTCATAATCTGGATAAATGAACTATCAGCCACAAAGTTTCCACAATCACACAGTCACACTGCAAAAGCTGTGTAGTTGGACAATCATCTTCAAGAACCAAGGCTACTCAAATGGTGTTCAACAGTTTCAGTTACTTCCTCCTAGCTATTTTAATTCACTAAAACTAGAAAAGGATAACTACATAATGCCTAAGAACACTTTCCAAAATAACCTCACAATTCTGTTTCTGAAATCTCTCAGCCACTGAAACTTTATTTTGTCTCATTTCTCTTTTCCCCATTTTGGTCAAGAAGAGAACTCCACATTGACAGGGAAACCCCTGTCTTATCCCGTCCATATGGACCCTCTCCAGGCGATAAAGGGAACTCTACTGGACAATGACCTTCCCAAGATTTTGTACAGAGGTTTTATTAGAGATGATAAATAATCATTTCTAAGTGTGAAGCCAGTTTTTTATGTACATTTTCCTACCACCAATGCAGGTCTAAACTTCTAAATACAACTGAGTCTTCCATGGTCTCTGGCATTTATAGGAAGTTATGAGGGCCCTCGAATCTCCCAGTACCTCCTCCAAGTGGAGGTATCCCTATGCTCACCTGGAACATTGTTATTATGTCATACACTATTGCTGGCATTTGGACTCTTACCATTAATATATTCAATTAATACAAAAGCCTGTTGAAAACCATAGGGAGGAGGGATGATATTAAAAACCAAGGGTTCAGAATGCATTTTTATGAACAGAAGACTCAGAAGTGCAAAAGTATACTAAGATCATAGTTGAAATTCAGCAAAGAATATTCTGAATCTCTCAAGCATTCTGAAAACTGTATTGATGACTCCTCACAGCTCACATTAGTCTTGTCCACATCTTTTATATATATATATATATATTAGTGAATATGGTTATTATTTAACTTATTTTTATTAATTAAAAAATTAACAAACAAAACATTTAGATATCATTCCATTCTACATATACAACCAGTAATTCTTAATATCATCACATAGTTGCATATTCATCATTTCTTAGTACATTTGCATCGATTTAGAAAAAGAAATAAAAAGACAACAGAAAAAGAAATAAAATGATAATAGAGAAAAAACACTATACGTACCATACCCCTTACTCTTCACTTTCATTTACCACTATTTCAAACTGAGTTTATTTTAACATTTGTTACCCCTATTATTTATTTTTATTCCATATGTTCTACTTTTCTGTTGATAAAGTAGCTAAAAGGAGCATCAGACATAAGGTTTTCACATTCACAGAGTCTCATTGTGAAAGTTATATCATTGTTCATTCATCATCAAGAAACATGGCTCCTGGAACACAGGACTACATTTTCGGGTAACTCCCTCCAGCCTCTCCACTACATCTTAAACAACAAGGTGATATCTACTTAATGTGTAAGAATAAACTCCAGGATACCCTCTCGACTCTGTTTAGAATCTCTCAGCCATTGACACTTTGTCTCATTTTACTCTTCCTCCTTTTGGTCGAGAAGGTTCTCTCAATCCCTTGATGTTAATTCTCAGCTTATTCCAGGATGTTTGTCCCACGTTTCCAGGAAGGTCCACACTCCCAGGAGTCATGTCCCACGCAGAGAGGGGGACAGTGGTGAGACTGCTCATCATATTGGCTGGAGAGAGAGGTCAGATCTGAGCAACAAAAGAGGCTCGCTTGGGGGTGACTCTTAGGCCTAAATTTTAAGTAGACTTGACCTATCCTTTGTGGGGTTAAGTTTCATGTGAACAAACCCCAACACTGGGGTCTCAGCCCATAGCTTTGGTTGTCCACACTGCTTGTGAGAATATCAAGAACTCAACTTGGGGAAGTTGAATTTCTCCCCACTCTCACCATTTCCCGAAGGGGGCTTGCAAATACATTTCCAGTCCCTGATCAAATCATTCTGGGATTCATCGGGGGGTCACACTGGACAAACCAACAAAATCACATGTGTGAACTGAGATTCCAAGTACTTATGACATTCAATCAAACTATCTACGTGAGTTATATTAGGAAATGCTCTAGTCAAAATCTAAATTTTGTAACAAATAAACATTTTTTGCTTTAGTCTCACACATAAGGTGACATTTTAAAGTATTAATTATCATCTATTTTCAGCACTCTGCAATAATGACATTCCTTTGTTCTTCCTCATGTCAAAACATTTTGAAAATTTGTGCATTGTACATTTCACTATTATTATACACTCTAGGCAATCCAAGATTATACCAACTCGATCTTGAACATCTATCTTTCCTTCTGATTTCATTTATGTCCCCAGCCCTCCTCCCTCTATCATTCTCACATGCAGCTTCATTCAGTGTTTTAACATAATAACATTACAGTTAGGTAGTATTGTGCTGTCCATTTCTGAGTTTTTGTATCCAGTCTTGTTGCACAGTCTGTATCCCTTCAGTTCCAATTACCCACTATCTTACCCTATTTCTATCTCCTGATGGTCCCTATTACCAAGGACATATTCCAAGTTTATTCACTAATGTCAGTTCATATCAGTGAGACCATACAGTATTTGTCCTTTAGTTTTTGGCTAGTCTCACTCAGCATAATGTTCTCTAGGTCCATCCATGTGGTTACATACTTCATAAGTTTATTCTGTCTTAGAGCTGCATAATATTCCATCGTATGTATATACCACAGTTTGTTTAGCCACGTGTCTGTTGATGGACATCTTGGCTGTTTCCATCTCCTTGCAATTGTAAATAATGCTGCTATAAACATTGTTGTGCAAATGTCCGTTTGTGTCTTTGCCCTTAAGTCCTCTGGGTAGATACCTAGCAATGGTATTGCTGGATCATATGGCAATTCTATATTCAGCTTTTTGAGGAACCGCCAAACTGCCTTCCACAGTGGTTGCACCATTTGACATTCCCACCAACAGTGGATAAGTGTGCCTCTTTCTCCACATCTTCTCCAGCACTTGTCATTTTCTGTTTTGTTGATAATGGCCATTCTGGTGGGTGTGAGATGATATCTCATTGTGGTTTTGATTTGCATTTCTCTAATGGCCAGGGAATTGAGCATCTCTTCATGTGCCTTTTGGCCATTTGTATTTCCTCTTCTGAGAAGTGTCTGTTCAAGTCTTTCTTCCATTTTGTAATTGGATTGACTGTCTTTTTGTTGTTGAGTTGAACAATCTCTTTATAAATTCTGGATACTAGACCTTTATCTGATGTGTCATTTCCAAATATTGTCTCCCATTGTGTAGGTTGTCTTTCTACTTTCTTGATGAAGTTCTTTGATGCACAAAAGTGTTTAATTTTGAGGAGCTCCCATTTATTTATTTCCTTCTTCAGTGCTCTTGCTTTAAGTGTAAGGTCCATAAAACCGCCTCCAATTATAAGATTCATAAGATATCTCCCTACATTTTCCTCTAACCATTTTATGGTCTTAGACCTAATGTTTAGATCTTTGATCCATTTTGAGTTAACTTTTGTATAGGATGTGAGATACGGGTCTTCTTTCATTCTTTTGCATATAGATAACCAGTTCTCTAGGCACCATTTATTGAAGAGACTGTTCTGTCCCAAGTGAGTTGGCTTGACTGCTTTATCAAAGATCAAATGTCCATAGATGAGAGTGTCTATATCTGAGCACTCTATTCGATTCCATTGGTCAATATATCTATCTTTATGCCAGTACCATGCTGTTTTGACCACTGTGGCTTCATAATATGCCTTAAAGTCAGGCAACATGAGACCTCCAACTTCATTTTTTTTCCTCAAGATACTTTTAGCAATTCGGGGGACCTTGTCTTTCCGGATAAATTTGCTTATTGGTTTTTCTATTTCTGAAAATTATGTTGGTGGGATTTTGATTGGTATTGCGTTGAATCTGTAAATCAATTTAGGTAGAATTGACATCTTAACTATATTTAATCTTCCAATCCATGAACATGGTATGCCCTTTCATCTATTTAGGTCTTCTGTGATTTCTTTTAACAGTTTCTTGTAGTTATCTTTGTACAGGTCTTTTGTATCTTCAGTTAAATTTATTCCTAAGTATTTGATTCTTTTAGTTGCAATTGTAAATGAAATTCATTTCTTGATTTCCCCCTCAGCTTGGTCATTGCTAGTGTATAGAAACACTACAGATTCTTGAATGTTGATCTTGTAACCTGACACTTTGCTGTACTCATTTATTAGCTCTAGTAGTTTTGCTGTGGATTTTTCAGGGTTTTCGATGTATAGTATCATATCATCTGCAAACAGTGACAGTTTTACTTCTTCCTTTCCAATTTTGATGCCTTGTATTTCTTTTTCTTGCCTAATTACTCTGGCTACATCCTCCAACACGATGTTGAATAATAGTGGTGATAATGGACATCCTTATATTGTTCCTGATCTTAGGGGGAAAGTTTTCAAATTTTCCCCATTGAGGATGATATTAGCTGTGGGTTTTTCATATATTCCCTCTATCATTTTAAGGAAGTTCCCTTGTATTCCTATACTTTGAAGTGTTTTCAACAGGAAAGGATGTGGAATCTTGTCAAATGCCTTCTCTGCATCAATTGAGATGATCATGTGATTTTTCTGCTTTGATTTGTTGATATGGTGTATTACATTAATTGATTTTCTTATGTTGAACCATCCTTGCATACCTGGGAAAAATCCTACTTCGTCATGATGTATAATTCTTTTAATGTGTTGCTGGATTCGATTTTCTAGAATTCTGTTGAGGATTTTTGCATCTATATTCATTAGAGAGATTGGTCTGTAGTTTTCTTTTTTTATAATATCTTTGCCTGGTTTTGGTATGAGGGTGATGTTGGCTTCATAGAATGAATTAAGTAGCTTTCCCTCCACTAAAATTTTTTTGAAGAGTTTGAGCAGGGTTGGTACTAATTCTTTCTGGAATGTTTGGTAGAATTCACATGTGAAGCCATCTCGTCCTGGACTGTTCTTTTTGGGAAGCTTTTGAATGACTGATTCAATTTCTTTACTTGTGATTGGTTTGTTGAGGTCATCTATTTCTTCTTGAGTCAAAGTTGGTTGCTCATGCCTTTCTAGGAACTTGCCCATTTCATCTACATTGTTGTATTTATTAGCATAAAGTTGTTCATAGTATCCTGTTATTAGCTCCTTTATTTTTGTGATGTCAGTGGTTATGTCTCCTCTTCCATTTCTGATCTTATTTATTTGCATCCTCCTCTTCTTTTTGCCAATCTTGCTAAGGGCCCATCAATCTTATTGATTTTCTCATAGAACCAACTTCTGGTCTTATTGATTTTCTCAATTGTTTTCATGTTCTCAATTTCATTTATTTCTGCTCTAATCTTTGTTATTTCTTTCCTTTTGCTTGCTTTGGGATTAGTTTGCTGTTCTTTCTCCAGTTCTTCCAAGTGGACAGTTAATTCCCGAATTTTTGCCCTTTCTTCTTTTCTGATATAGGCATTTAGGGCAATAAATTTCCCTCTTAGCACTGCCTTTGCTGTGTCCCATAAGTTTTGATATGTTGTGTTTTCATTTTCATTCACCTCAAGATATTTACTGATTTCTCTTGTAATTTCTTCCTTGACCCACTGGTTGTTTAAGAGTGTGTTGTTGAGCCTCCACGTATTTGTGAATTTTCTGGCACTCCGCTTGTTATTGATTTCCAACTTCATTCCTTTATGATCTGAGAAAGTGTTGTGTGTGACTTCAATCGTTTTAAATTTGTTGAGACTTGCTTTGTGACCCAGCATATGGTCTATCTTTGAGAATGATCCATGAGTACTTGAGAAAAAGGTATATCCTGCTGTTGTGGGGTATAATGTCCTGTAAACGTCTGTTAAGTCTAGCTCATTTATTGTAATATTCAAGTTCTCTGTTTCTTTATTGAACCTCTGTCTAGATGTTCTGTCCATTGATGAGAGTGGGGAATTGAAGTCTCCAACTATTATAGTATATGTGTCTATTTCCCTTTTCAGTGATTGCAGTGTATGCCTCATGTATTTTGGGGCATTCTGGTTCGGTGCATAAATATTTATTATTGTTATATCTTCTTGTTTAATTGTTCCTTTTATTAGTAGATAGTATCCTTCTTTGTCTCTTTTAACCGTTTTATATTTGAATTCTAATTTGTTGGATATTAGTATAGCTACTCCTGCTCTTTTCTGGTTGTTATTTGCATGAAATATCTTTTCCCAACCTTTCACTTTCAACCTATGTTTATCTTTGGGTCTAAGATGTGTTTCCTGTAGACAGCATATAGAAGGATCCTGTTTTTTAATCCATTCTGCCAGTCTATGTCTTTTGATTGGGGAGTTCAGTCCATTAACATTTAGTGTTATTACTGTTTGTGTAGTACTTTCCTCTACCATTTTGCCTTTTGTATTTTATATATCTTATCTAATTTTCCTTCTTTCTACACTCTTCTCCACACCTCTCTTTTCTGTCTTTTCATATCTGTCTCTAGTGCTCCCTTTAGTATTTCTTGCAGAGCTGGTCTCTTGGTCACAATTTCTCTCAGTGACTTTTTGTCTGAAAATGTTTTAATTTCTCCCTCATTTTTGAAGGACAATTTTGCTGGATATAGGAGTCTTGGTTGGCAGTTTTTCTCTTTTAGTAATTTAAATATATCATCCCACTGTCTTCTCGCCTCCATGGCTTCTGCTGAGAAATCTACACATAGTCTAATTGGGTTTCCCTTGTATGTGATGGATTGATTTTCTCTTGCTGCTTTCAAGATCCTCTCTTTCTCTTTGACCTTTGACATTCTGACTAGTCCAGGAGAACAGGAGAACGTCTCTTGGATCTACTCTCTTTGGGGTGCATTGCACTTCTTGGATCTGTAATTTTAGTCTTTCATAAGAGTTGGGAAATTTTCAGTGATAATTTCTTCCATTAGTTTTTCTCCTCCTTTTCCCTTCTCTTCTCCTCTGGGACACCCACAACACGTATATTTGTGCGCTTCATATTATCATTCAATTCCCTGAGCCCCTGCTCGTATTTTTCCATTCTTTTCCCTATAGTTTCTGTTTCTTTTTGATTTTAGATGTTCCATCCCCCAGTTCACTAATTCTAACCTCTGTCTCTTGAAATCTACCATTGTAGGTTTCCATTGTTTTTTTCATCTCTTCTACTGTATCTTTCATTTCCATAAGTTCTGTGATTTGTTTTTTCAGACTTTCCATTTCTTCTTTTTGTTCATTCCTTGCCTTCTTCATGTCCTCCCTCAATTCATTGATTTGGTTTTTGATGAGGTTTTCCGTTTCTGATCGTATATTCAGAATTAGTTGTTTCAGATCCTGTATCTCATTTGCACTATTGGTTTGTTCCTTAGACTGGGCCACATCTTCAATTTTCCTGGTGTGATTTGTTATTTTTTGCTGGCATCTGGACATTTAATTACCTTAATTAGTTTATTCTGGGTATTGCTTTCACTTATCTTACCTAGGGTTTTCTTACTAGATGAGTTTGTTGTCTATCTGTTCTTTGACCTTCAGTTCCGCTTTTTCTGGGCCTCTAGCTTAAGTTTTGTTTAACAGAGGGTAATTTTTCAGTTCTTGTTCTCTTGTTTCTTGTCCTGCTTGTAAGGTGCCTTTTCCCTCCTCACCCTTAGGAGGGTCTACATAGGTATTACAGACTCCATCCTGGTTTTCCTGGAATAAACTGGCCTCCTTTTGGAGGAAAGGAGTCACATGCATCAATTTTCCCTGAGGGTGAGACCCAGCAGGTTGAAAGACTTTCCTGTGAAGTCTCTGGGCTCTGTTTTTCTTATCCTGCCCAGTATGTGGTGCTTGTCTGTCTGCGGGTCCCACCAGCAAAAGATGTTGTGGCTCCTTTAATTTTGGAAGACTCCCCCTGCTGGGGGCTTGGTGGAGACAGAGGAAAGGTTGTAGGCTGGTTTTAATGGTTTCAAATTGCCAAGCCCTGGGATCTGAATTCCTTGAAAGAGGGATTCCACCTGAGCTGCCTTTCACCCCTCCCCTGGGGAAGGCTCAGGCAGGAGACAGCCCTGAAAGCAGCCTGTTTCTGCGTAAGCCTGGGGCAGTTGCAGCCTGTGTAATCCTGCCGCTGAATCCAGAGGCAGCCAAGCCTCCATAGAAACAGGCACAAAAGCCTCCTTTTCATCCCCTTTCCTCTTTTGCATCCCCTTTCCTCTTTTTCAGTTAGCCCAATAGGCAACCTCCACCTTGATCAGTTTCACCTGAGCTGGGGGCCTATTTTTAGTAGTCAGAATTTGTTTATTAATGCCACAATTGGTGTTTGGTTGGACTCAGACCCTGCTACTGTTTGAGTGTCTTTCCTTTCCCTCTGGGAAGCTGCCTGTGGGAGAGGGGCACTGGGTGCTGGTTGCTGGGCTTGGGGAGCTGCCGCGGCTTGGGGAACTCACTGTTCCGGAGACTCACAGCTGGTCCAGCTGGTCCAGACTGGGGTACGCTGGGTATCCGGTCACTATCGTGGCTCCAAGAGTGCTTCTGAATTGTTTCTGGTTATTTAGTAGTTGTTCTGGAGGACGAGCTAAAACGCACATGTTGCTAAGCTGCCATCTTGGCCCCTCCCTCCGAATATCTATTATATTTTAATAACCATGTCTCTACATCCTCAAATACAATCCATGATGACCAACAACACCTCTTTGGAAAACGTCCTCCTGAAGAACATAAAGGAATTCCCAAAGCTCAATCAATGAAAAGAATGTCAGGTCACTTCAGTCCTGGAATGGAGGAGACTGGACCCCGACCAAGGCCTCTTCCCATCTTGTTCATTACTGCCTCACCAAATTCCCATGCAGGTGACATCCTGCAGCCAGGAATGTCCGAGTTCTGGGCCCAGCTTAGAGCCAATAGGGCAGGTGACTGTGTAGGTCCAGCTTTCAGTCAATGTCCAGCTCCAGAGAACAAGGGGGTCATGGTAGCCCAAGCTTTCCTGAGGCAGAAGCCAGCTTGTCAGCACAGAAACCAGGTTTCATACTGACATGACTCACATGTCTTCTCATTTCTCTCTGGACAATATATTATTTTCCCCACAAGTGACAGCTCAGGGAAGGTGTCTGGGGTTCCTGACAACTAAGAAGGCTCAGATCTCCCCATGTAGCATCTTTTCCCAGTGAAAATCTGTCTGCTGTGCATTTGGACCATGAACAACCTGAATAAGCCTATCCATGACTAGGAGAAAAAGATAAGGCCCCTAGATGAGGCACCCAGGCCCATGCCCCACTTTCTTCTCTTTTTCACTGAGATCATGAGGCATTAAATAGTGGTGGAAAACTAAGCCTGGGGGCCAAGAATCTGAAGAGCCTTGGAGAGGTGTGACATACATGTTCATACACTGTGAAAAGGATATGGAACTTCAATTTTCGATTCAGATAAAATTATTTTACCATAAAATAATCTGTCTTTGGGGTGATAAAACAAACATGCACATTTAACTTGATTTATTATAAAAAATATTATTTTTTATATTTGCCTGGGAAGAGCCAGGACAGAGAATTAATTACAGAGAATTTACTGCACATATTCAGAGGGTTCGTTGAATGGAAATTCATTCACATTTCTGGTCTAATCCAGGAGAACAAAGTAAAGGAAGGTAATTCATACAATGTATGTGTACACAATTCCATATAATATAGAGTAGCATTGCATGGACATTTTCTGTATTTGAACTTAGATAAAATAGACCATTATTTGGAAATGATATAGTGCAGAAAACCCAGGAATTAAAAACATTTAAGTAAGAAATGGAAACCTTCTATTGCTATAGGAATTCCGTACTTCCACACATAGTCCTTGCCCCTGAGTCTGGGGTTGGTCACAGCTCTAGTGGATCATGAGCGCCCCCTGCAGCTCAGCCAACTCCCACATGGGGAGGTTTGTGTCTGGGCTCACACTGACTTCCTCTCACTGTGTCTCTCACACAGTAATACATGGCTATGTCCTCATCACTCATGGAGCTCAGCTGAACAGAGAACTGGTTCTTGGAAGTGTCTCTAGACATGGAGAGTCGGCTCTTGAGTGATGGATTGTAACTAGTGCCACCATCATAGCATATTCTTGACAACCACTGTAGCTCCTTCCCCAAAGGCTGACGGATCCAATGCCAGCAGTAAGGATTGGTTGTGATGGATAATCCAGAGACAGTGCAGGTGAGGGACAGTGTCTGAGAAGGTTTCACCATTCCTGGGCCTGACTCCTTCAGCTGTATCTGGGACAGGACACCTGAAAACAAGCAAAACAACATTGAGTCATGTGCTTAGATACATCACTCCCTTACCTTCATTTCTGAGTCCCTGAGACACTCACATCTGGAAGCTGCCACTAGAAAGAAGAAGAAACACAAGGGTTTCATGTTCGTGTAGGTGGGGTTCATGATGCCCAGGAAATGTTATCCAGACTGAGGAGGAACCTGAATTTAAGTAAAAGTGCATTGTAGTTTCATCTGTTTGCCCATGTGGTGATTTGCATTTAGGAGGTAAATGTATGCAAAATAAAGAGGATTGAGGGGAGTTCCTTGCCTTAGCTTACCCTAGGAGGAAGAAGCTGGCTGAATTCTGGAAGAACACACTCCTCTCCCTGGGTGAGCCTTCATGAATCCTGATTCCCTTTACTTTCAAGCAGGAAATGTATAGTTTGAGGAGGTAGATGGGACCAAGTTTCAAAAATGGCTCTGAGAATATGGTCATCATCCTGCTACTATCAAGGTTGCATATATGTATTCCTGTGTGTGTGTTTGTGCCACATATATTCCACATACATGGAGTATATTTATGTGCATATATATTATATAGTGTGTATAAATTCCATGGCAAGTTTACTTATTCTAACTAAATAGTTTAGTTATTCTAACTAAATTTGTATTCCGTTTGATTTTTGAAGTATCGGGTGAGGGAAGGGTGGTTGGTGCCACCTTATCCATATTGCTGATATGAATCCTCAAATGTAATTTCACTAAGTGGCTAGTGTTGTTAGATATTTTAACTGCTGTTATTAAATGCTATTATCCCCCATAGGAGGCATAAAGTTCCTGTGTGTACTCTCACCTCTTACCACCACATATACCAAGGGAACATCTGCCCTTATTCTACATATCACACCAGTGCAACTGGGGCAGGGCAACAACCCTCACCTTCAGACCCACTCTTGAACATGGACCTATTTAGAGCTACTCATCTCTGAATATCTCTTTCTACTTTATCCTAGCAAGAACAGCCCCTGAATTGCAACCTGGCAATTTACTAACAATAATTAGAGACTAAATAATAAATATGGCAATATATTCCTCTCTATCTTGGTTCCAAGTTGGAGAAGCAGCAACGTGAGGTCAAATAGACTCAGCATGAACACTAAAATCACCCATGTATGTGGCAGTATCTGGGAGTTAAGAAGAGCATCATATGGCATGTTCCAAGGTTTAGGACCTGGTGCATGAGACATTCAGAAAGTCCATGAGTGGAGATGCTTGGAGGTGAGATGCAGGCAGTAAAAGCAAATCCACAAATTAAGTAAATTTTATCAGTGGTAGGACACTGTGTTGAAGGCCAAAGTGTCGTGTTTAGTTGATGACATTTTTCTGTATCTCCCTGATGGACACATTCAAGACAAGGATGGCCGTTGGTCACATTAATTCAGGTGAATGAACTTTTGTGCATATTGTTTCTTTCACATAACTTTATAGTTTTATTTATCAATGAAATTGCCTAAGTTAGATGTTTTAATGAAGTCCCACTGAACCTCTTCTATCATAAGCCATGTAGGAGATTTAAGACCTTTACTATATGAGCCTACCCATAAATGAACAGAGAAGTCATGAGGAGAAACTTGATGTTGACAGGAAGCATCTTGTCCTTCCTCTGAAACTGCCCTGGTCCCAGTTCCTGTTGTCCCTCTCTCTGATCCAGTCCCTTGTGTTCTGTCATCATTAGAGCCCCCTGCACTCAAACCATTGGCCCTTTAAGAAGCAAAGGTCCTGGGCTCTTTCCTCCTGCCACACACTGTTGGACCCTCAAAGCATATCATGACTTTTCCTAAGCATTCAGGCTGTTCTGTTTGTGGCAGCTGCAACTGTCCTTGGAAGACATCATGACCATGGGTGGCTGAGCTACAGTTGTCCTCAGTGTGCCAGTTGGTGCTGGTCAAATCTGTAGTGCTTTCTAGGATCGCATTGGTTGAAACAGCGCAGGTGTGCATCAAAGTTGCTCACTCTGCTCCCAACTGCTGGTCTGTCCATACAGCTTCAGTAGCACTGCTCAAAGCACAGAACAATTTCCAAAGGGAGAGACGTGGAAACACAACCCCTTAGAGGAAAATCTAGATGCTAAGACATCCTCTCCTGCCTCTTTCTACACATGATCCTGCAGCTGTGGGTGCTGTGCACCCCCTGGAGGTCACTCTGCAGGAGAGACTTGAGTCTGACTGGGCTGACAGTGGCTGTGCTGTGTCTCAGTCTATAACACCACCACACCCTCAGCTTTCAGACTTTCTACATCAGTCATTAATGCTTTTGGAATTATCTCTTTAGATAGTGAACTGGGCCCTTATTGAGTCTCTGTAATTTGTGTTTGATTCCATGACTCCAGACATGTCCTTGGATATTGCAGCACCAGCACATCCAGTAGCTAACAAAATTGAATCCAGAGACTGCCCAAGAGAAGCTCAGGGAGCAGCCAGACTTCACCATATCTCCCCCAGACAATACCATCTGCACACCACACTGGACAGCAGCAGATTCAAAGACATACTGGTCAAGGAAATGCAGGATATAGCCAATCATTTCCTTTCCATGTTCACGCATATACTCAAAATTTATGTTCTCCATAAAATTCTTTTAAAATTGCAATAAGGAAAACACAGCCCAAACTCTATGGCCAACTTCTCTGGACTGACTTTGACACAGGATTAGAACACCTCGGCATCCCTGACCTAGGGCTTCCATCTTAGGGTCAGGTATGGGCTAGTTTTAATCAGCAAAAAGAAGGGCACTATTTTTAACCTAATTCATTGTAAGTTGCTCATAATGAAAAATCAAAGGGAAAATGAAATTGAGGAAAAAAGAATGTAAGTCCCTAGAATCCTGATTCAATATCACACAGTTTAATATAAGTATAGTTGGGACATCAAAAGGAGAAAGTGGGCAGAGCAGGGACAAAGAAACTCTTCAAGGAATATTGGTAGCAATTTTTGTATAATTAGTGATAGACATGTATTACTGACTCGAGAATCTCATATAATCACAGCAGGAGGATGGAGAGAAGTAGAATGTGAGAGAGAAGGAATGGTACTAGAAAAATGGTAACATACAAAATAAAACCTTGAAGACAACTGAAGATGTTGGATGATGCACTCCAGAGGAACAAAAGAACTAATTGCAACGTGCTTATAACCAAAACCGTGGATGCAAGATGATAATGGGGTGATAAGTTTAGTGATGATAGAAAAAAGAATTCAATTCAAAATAGAGAAATTATTTCTAGTATACCTAAACTTTGAGAAGTGTTTAAAGTAGTTTTTCAGAAAACATGAATATGATATAATATCAGAAATTTGAAAATACATAGACAGAGTGTACAGTTAAATTAATGGAAGTGATATTTAATATATTCCTCATTTTATTGCTTTAAAAATAGCCACTTATATCAGTATTTATAAACCTTCTTATCTTTATAGTATATGTTAAATATCTCAAAAGAAAACATAGAACCAAAGGATCAAAGGCAGGAATTTGAAATGTGATGTAAGCATGTCCTTGTGCACACATGAAATGATAGGCTATTTAAGGGTAGAATAATATAATTCAGTAAGCACATAAGTGTTAATAAAACGATAAATATTAAGTCAATGTCTTCAATAAATGATAGCATCAAATTCTCATTTAACCGAAGAGAAAGAAGAAGCACATGCCAATGCAGATGTGATTGGCGACCGCAGTGCTCAGGTCTGAGTAAATAGCCAGTGATCATGACCCTTTGGGTGTTCATAACTGATTTCCACAAAGCCAAAGGTGCCAAGTTTGTTGAAAACCTTTTTCAAGGCTTATTTATTCTTATTTATTTTTATATAATTTCTATTGATCTTGAGAAAAAGTTGGAAGTTCTAATATAATTGTGCATATCACTCCTTTGTGTAGCAGTGTCATTTTTTTGTTTTGTTCTGTTTTGTAAGGTGCCACTGTTGCAAACCTATGTATTGGTAGGGTTTTGTCTAATTGATCAACTGACACCTTTATAACAATGAAATATGCCTTTATATTTTTCATAATAGTCATTGTTCTGAGGCCTCACTTATCTAATGCTTAATAATGGATGTTCATCTTACTTTGATAGGTTCACAATACATGATTTCATAATTTTATCTTAAACTAATTAATCTAACTATAATGTTTAAAGATTATTCAAATCCATAGCGCAATGCAATGGGTAGAAGCAGTGACTGTGACCAGGAGAGGAACAGCCACCTTAGGGAGGTGCAGTGATGTGGGAGAACAGACTCGGTGAACAGCTCATCAAGGTGCAGCAGACACGTTGTAGTAAAGAAAGTTGGAATCAGGAAGTGATTACAGTACATGATCTAGATGGCAATAACATCTTATAAAATATCATTGGGCTATATATGAACCAAAATTTCAGTTCTCTCACATGTGCTGGAAGTCAACCTCTAAATCCCAATTATTGCAATATAATGCAAAAACAGGCAAGAACTAATCACCTTCCCACGTTTAGTAGACATGGCATATCAAAGTACTTTAAATGCCATTTTGTCCATTGAGGACTAATAAAGGCTTACCCCCTGGGACTTGCAGCTACAATCTCCCTGACCTTGTGAAATCTTCTGCTTCTAAAGAAAACAATGTACAATAAACATTTTCAATTATTTAGAATAAATTCACAAGTCCTGCCCAAACCTCAAGATAAGGGGTTGATAAAATGTTCTAAGTAACAGGAGGTGGGGATCATGGAGGTCTCAATAATGTCTTCTACTTCTATATACCAATCCAGAAAGTGCAAAAATGAGCATTATTTTCTAGATGTGATGTGCCTCATACATAGCAGGCCAACTGTGGAGCAACTTGAAAATGACAATTCCTCATCATTGTGTTATGAACATGAAGTGTTTGGTGCATTTTAGGATGTGAACAGCTTATAGAGTGAGTTTTCCAAATTTCCTTGGTTTATAGAATGGTGAAGTTTTAAGCAGTGTATTGGAGTAAAACTACTCTGAGCTGATATGGTTCACGATATATCCCAGGTGTGCCAGCAAAGGAGAAGTTGGTAGTAGGAGAAACTGTTACACAGGTGTGTAGAGAACACCATTGTTCTTTTCTTTGTAGGAGCAAGGGTTAAAACAAGACCCGCAGAATTTGTTGGGAGTGGCTGGCGTCAGGGTGGTGGCAGCAGTAAACTGTGGAGACTGTTATGTAGAGCAGTCTGGAGGAAGAGAATGTTTACCCCAAATGGTTGTGTTAAGTATGAAGGAAGAGAGCACTGAAAAATAGAAACTCTGTTCCCTCAGAAAATGCATGCATGCCTTTTGTCACCCTGTAGTACATAGACAGGATCTGGTTAAGAATAAAGTTGTCTGCTGTTTGTTATTGTTGATCTTCTGACCCCCTGATCCCATCTGTCTTTCTTGTCATTTCTGAATATCCTTCAAGCTCCAGTCCACAGGAAACAGCATCTTGTGCCCAACATGGGGCTCAAAGAAGAAGAGGAAGAAGACTCCAAAACAATATTAAGGAAACAAGGAAAAGTCTCCATTAGAAGGACATTTGTCCAGCCAATAGGAAAGGACTCAAGTCATATTGGTAAGTAAGGATTTTCCTTGTAGCATCAGGGTAATGGGTAATCACAATGGGTGGCTGGAGGAGTATGTTTGTGTGTTAAAAACATTGTTAGAAACTACAGAGGTGTCAATGAAGACTTCAGAGTCACTAGAGCTCTTTTCTTTAGTACAGAAGCATTGGTATTGGTTTCAGCCTTAAGGCCATAATGTTTTAAATCTTAAGCAATGGAAATTGGTCATGAAGGCTTTGCAATGAGCATAACAAAATAGGGAAGATATTCCTGTTTCTATTTGGTCATTCTGTTCAGTCAGGCAATGAACCACCTAGTCCCCACTTTCTCTTAAACTCTCAGTCTCCCACTGCCCCTTCTGACCCTTTTTGGACAGTTGCTTGAGCTGGACTCAGCATTTGGTGCCCAGACAGGGATTTGATAGGGGAACTCTTAAAGCATAAAGTGAAGAGATGCTCCAGGGATGTCCACAACAAAAACTGCAAAGAGCTAATAAGAGCTACAAAAGGGTAAGGAACAAATTGGAGATATTTTCAGCTAGGTGTAAAACATGGTGTATTCAGGTTGAGCAGAAAGGAACCTCTATAAATCTATGCTGTCCAGTAGAGGCACAAAATTTTCTCAGTCTCGATTAGAAACTTTTCTTTGTCATGTACAGGACTATTGCCCAATGGTTTTCAGAAGAAAATACAGTTAATCCTCAAACTTGTGCACAAGTAGGAAAACAATTAAGAAACAGATATGAGACACTTAATATTAAACAATCTCCAATATGTACTTGTCTCAGCTATACAAATATGTAACTGAACCCACTGCTGACATAACACTCCAGCCCATAGCTTTACCTTGGAAAACAAATGAGCCTTTGTGGGTTGAACAGTGGCCCTTATCTATAGAAAAGTTAGAGGCTATAACTCAGCTCAAGAATAGTTTAAAGCAGGATATATAGAAGAATCTCATAGTCCCTGTTATTCTCCAGTATTTATTATAAAAAAAAGAAATCAGGAAAATGGAGAACATTAACTGATTTGATAAAAGTTAATGCTGAAATTCAACTTATAGAGTCATTGCAACCTGGCTTGCCCACAGCAGTTATAATTCCTAAAAACTTCTCTACTATTATAATAGATTTAAAAGATTGCTTATTTACCATACCTTTAGCAGAGCAAGATAAAGAAAAATTAATTTCTGAGCTTGCTTTTAATGAGCTGCCTTTATGTAAAAATTTATATACACCTGAGTCAGAAAATACTCAATAGGAATGATACCATGCTTACCAAAAGTCAGTACACATTAATGGTTCCTATGGAATTGTAACAGATTGGTTCCCTAAGGGGTATGCAATTCAGGATTGTAGTTCTGACTCAAAGTGTTCTGTTAACCTTGGTTTAATCTAAATAACTATTCTACTGAAATTTATACCAATGCTACAAATAAAATCTTGTGACAAGTGTTAGGTCGGGAGAACAGGGAAGGTGATCGTGACTTAGCTGTGCAAAATGCGCCACCCCTTCCGGATGTCACCTGACCCCCTTGCTTAAAAACTGCCTGCATCAAGACCCAGGCGCGGACTCACCACCCCCTACCTTGGGCTCTGTGAGCTCTGCCTGGGAGCACAGGAATAAACCCCCTCACTCTAAGATTTCTTTGTTTCCCTTTTCTCTTTGTCACTTCCTAAACTTTTCATTTTGTGCTGGAAACCCAGAAGGAGAGCGCGGGTGCTGCCTGCCTGGCCAGGGGCGACCCAGTCTCCTCTCTCCTCTTTACTCCACATATCCAGCGACAAGGGATCTCTTGACCCGCTGCTACATCCACCACAGATTGGGTAAGTCCCTTCCCTCCTAGCCCTGCTGTCAGGTGACACTATTACGAGAGAGCCTGTCCATAAACTACCCTCTGAAATTCGTGAATTCACATCAGGCTCTCTTCCAAGGGCTGAGGTGAATGGGGACACCTCACAGGTGGCCATCATCCATTGCAAAGGACACCAAAAAGATAAAGCTGAAGTCACCCACGGAAATAACTGGGCCAATGCTGTTGCACAGGAACTGACCACAGAACCCTCACCTTTAAACCCTCCAGCACCAATTCTTTTTTTTACTCTCCCCTCCTTCCAATTCACCTATTCTTCCAGGGAACGTGTAAACCTCCTTGCACAGTGAGCCTCTACTACACCAGAAATCTGGATCTTCCTCGATAACAAGGTTGCTCTCCCAATCAAACAGGCCCTTGATATTCTTTCTCAGGTGACCCAGCAGGCCTTGTCTGCCTTGGGAATAGACTGGAAACTACATATCCCATACAGACCCCAATCCTCCAGTAAGGTGGAATGAGCTAACAGTCTTATCAAGACAGAGCTAACCAAGTTAGCCATTGAACTATGACTCTCCTGGGTCGACCTCCTTCCTCTGACCCTTGCCTGACTATGCACCACTCCATGGGCACCTACTTTCTTAAATCCTTTTAAGCTCATGTATGGCCCCTGTTCCTACTCAATCACTGTCTGCCAGTGCAGCCTCCTCCTTTGGGCTCTTACTTACCTTATCTCTCCTTAATCAGGCATTTGCTGTGGGAACAGCCAATTGATTCCTGCCACAACCTGGCAAGACTGATCCCACTGATATTCCCCATGGTCTCCAGCCAAAAGATGGAATAAGTAAAAGATCTCTACCATAGAAAACTGGGAACCAACTCTGCCCTGATCTGGTTTTCTTCTCCCCTGGCAACATGGCTCCTCCCACTACTAGGACCAGTTATCTTAATCTGTCTTTTCTTTCTCCTAGCTCCCTGTCTCCTCAACTTCCTTCAAGGATGCATAAAGGAACTGTCATGGGTGGCAATCAACCAAATGTTCCTGCATCATTATCACCGCCTACCTTTCTCACCAGATTCCTATAGCCAGCCTGTCCCCTCCCCTGATTATGATGGTTCTGGCCTATAACCCCACACTGCCCCAATGCAGCAGGAAGTAGACAGAAAAATCTCATCACCCCACTATTACAAAAAGGCTGGAATATTAGGTCGGGAGAACAAGGAAGGTCTCTGTGACTCAAGCTGTGCAAAATGTGCCTCCCCTTCCAGATATCACCTGACTCCCTTGCTTAAAAACTACCCACGCCAAGACCCAGGCACAGACTCATCACCCCCTACCTTGGGTTCTGTGAGCTCCACCCAGGAGTGCAGGAATAAATGCCCTCACTTTAAGGTTTCTTTGTCTGCCTTTTCACTCTTTCACTTCCTAAACATTTCATAAGCGGTCATGACTGCTAAGAATAAAGCAGGACCACATAGTATACTCTATGTGGCTGGAGATTATATCGGTATAGAGACAAGAAGGAATAATGCAATGAACTTTACCACTTTCTATGGAAGCATGGAGTGAAGGAGCTTAATAGTTGGGAAGCTACCCAACTGACATTATTTTGTGGAGCTGGTAAACAATCTAGAGAAGTAGGAAAGGAGATATGGAGAGTTCTCTTTAAGGAAATCACTTCAGAAAGTACAAATAAATTTGGTTGATAACAGCAGAGCATGGAGCATAGGCTTTGTGAAGAAGAGGCACAGAGCACTGTGAGATGATGCAGTTAAAAGAAGATGTTTCCCACAGGATGTGCTGGCTCTGCAAGTCACAGTGAGAATATTACTATGCCTGTAGCATGGCATGTAATTCGCGCTCTCTTTAGGGTTATTGCCTGTCATGGAAATCTACCAACTGAGACCGTGGGCTCAATGTTCCTGTAACTGCTGCACTTTACTGTGAAATTAGTGAGAACTGCAGGTCAAGAGAGACCTGTTTAAGGAGTTAGAAGCAGTGAGGCCACCTTCAATTCAAGAAACTTAACACATGTCTTTGGAGACAGGAAATATGTCAGCAAGGATTTCCCACCATAAAAGCTCCATGAGTGTTAGGCACTTCTGAGTTGGACCAAAATGGAGTTGACCCTTTATTATATAATGAGTACATCAATTTTCAGAGTCCTGTTTTCAGATTAAGAAATGAGATATAGATGTGGCAGGCCTACCCATGATATCCTTGAGCCCCATGACCCTTCAGTCTAGTACCAAATGTCTCAGCACCCCAAGGGCTGTCAAGGTGCCAAATGGCCCTTTGTTTCTCTATGGTGTTGAGTTCACCAGTCAGAAATTTCCCAGATGGAATCAGAGAAGTAAAAGTTGTCTGAGTTGAGCTCTAGGGATCATCTTGTCCCAGGGATATGGAAACTGGGAGAAATGCAGTGATTTCATCCAGGTGCAGTTCATATAGATATCCTTAATTTAAGAATATAATATTTTCCTTTACCAAAAAATGCATAGTTTGGGAGGGAGAAAGTATATGACAATAAAATTTCTATATTCTAAGATTAGTCTAAAACAGATACTTGGATGAAAATTTCCATTCCAACATCTTGAGTATGATCTGCTTGATAAAATAACAGAATGCTACTTCTGTAGAAAATGCAAAATTTTCAGACCAAGCCACACAGAATAGAATTCTAAAGACAGCAAGTTTCCCAAGTGGAAATTTCTCAAAATGACTCATCATGAACATTTTAGAGGATATACCTGCAAATACGGGAAGGTTTAGATGAAATTTTGTTTGTGAGTCTAAATATAAAATGTGTGAACATTTCCTGTAATTACAGCTGGAATTCAGTAGAAGACACAGAATCATAAGGCTAGAGCAATCCCATGGGGGAAGCATTATGTTGGAGAGGAAGCACCAGGCACTGACAGGAAACTATCCTTCAAACTCACATCTGCACCTGGCCCTGGGGCTGGACCTGTGCTCAGTAGGTCTTGTGTGCCCCCTGCCGTCCAGCTCCCTCCCGCCATCTGAAAGGGGTGGCTTGTTTCTTGGATTCCAATGCTAATTGCTAATTCTTCATTTCACACAAAAACACATGGCCATGATATAGGTTCTATGTTTGCTCATTTACAGATAAACCATGATTTAGTCATTGCCTCTGGAATTGTTGAATAAGCACTTCATGTAATCTCCATCCATCACAGAACCTCCATCAGTTTTTGCTTTGTTTTGTTTTGTTTTTGACATGGGCAGGCTCTGGGAATCAAACCCGGGTCTCTGGCATTGCAGGAGAAAATGATGTCACTGAGCCACGGTTGTACCGCCCCCCTGTCAGTTTTAAAATTCGAATCCATATAAGTCACTTTTCTGAAGACTAGTGGACCCAGCCCATGCAGGAGTTACTGTAGTAAATCCACAGACTGCACATGAAAGTGTAGGAGACACCAGGATGTAATAAATCTCCCCCAGATTCCACCAACTTTTCCTTGCACTGTGTACCTGTGACCACAAAGACATCTGGGTCTGGAAAACTGTTGCATATATCCAATCTTTCTCTCAGTCCTATCCAATCACACACCAAATGTCCTGTGTTTTCCCAAGAATTACCTCTTAAAACAGCAATTGGGATGACACAACTCATCAAAAATCCAGAGTGAATTGCCTCTGTTCATCTCAGTCATCAAATGGAGACACCTGGGAATTCCTAGCCTGGGACTCCTCTCTCAGGGTTGCAGGGACAGGGCTGGCATGATTTTCAGCATCTAAGGGAGGGGTCCAATTTGTATATCTTCCTATTATACAGTAAGTACTGTGAGTGCTCACAGTAGATATCCCTCACCCAAAGGACAAACTTTGTAATGCTAGCATTTGTGAAAATGTAAATTCTTAGCATATGGGTGTTCTGAGCTAACGATACATTACCTGTCATTTTCCTTAATTGCTAAATATGCACATAATGTGAGGCAGGAGGATCTAGTTTCTCAACATCCTCACCAATTCTAGAGATTAACTTTTGGAAAATAGGAATTCTAGAGGGAGAGCAGTCATATGTAATTGTGATAATTTCCATTGATCAAAAATTCTTGAACAAATTTTCTTATGCTCATTACACATTTGTGTATATTTGCTGAAAATATCTATTCATATATTCTGCCTGCTTGGTGAATACTTAACTGTAAATCTTTTTATATATTCTGGACATAACTTTAGCAGTTTGATGACTGATGAATATTGTTTTCCAGTCCATGGATTTCTCCTAATTTAATTGATAATGTCATTTAATGTAGATGTTACATTAATTTTGAATAAGTCATTATAATTTTAGCTTATTCATTATTCTTGTTGTGTTATATCTAATAAATTATTGTATAACCCATTTTGGTTTTGCTACTGATATAGGAGTTATTATAAAGTACACTAATAGGAACAAACATCATGATGATCATCTTGGCAAACCTAAAGGAAGGCATTAAATATATCCAGTTGTCCAACTTTGTGTATTAGAGAAGATGTAGGCTTACATAAAAATCATGAAAATGATACCTAACGGAGTTCCCTTGTACCATTCTATGATTCTACCTTGCAATAGTAGAATTACTATTAGTATTATAATTTATAAAAGAACATTTTAATAATTATACTATAAATGTAGTCCATCCTAATATAGGGTTTACTGTGTGGTACAGTCCTATGTGATTTTTTAAAATTTTTAATCTAGCAGCATATGTGCAACTTAAAATTTTCGCTTTTAACCACTATCACATATGTACATATTAAACAAGTAGTAAATTTTATATTTTTATTCTGATGAAATTTTTACCACAACACTTTTATATATACATATATTTAAAATGTTCTTGTATAGAGTGCTGTAAGTACAAGAAATTTCTTAAGCACGTATACGTCAAGGCTGCTTTATAGTCATTTTAAATCAAATTTTCAAATACTTGCCTTAATTTTGACTGAAATTTAATATTTATGTTTTTATTTTGTGCCTATCATCTAAGAAACTCTTGTGTTATCCAAGGTCACACATCTTATTCCATTTACCTTTTCTCTGGGTCTTCTCCAATTATCATAGTCACATAAAACAAGTTCAAAGCACCTTTTTCTTTTATCCTTACATGAGTAAGGAAGAAAATCTCAGATGCTGACAGAAAACTTCCTCTTATTGTATCCATGCTGCTTCCCAGTTTTTCAGTGAACCAGCAGGCTAGAAACCCCTTACTCACTGTTTTAGTTTGCTAAGGCTACTAAAATGCAATACACCAAAAATGGACTGTCTGTTATGAAGATGGTTTATTTATATACAAATTTATTAATTTGGGAAGGCACATCTCAATGTTTCTGGCCCTCTCTCCTGACTTCTGGGTTCAAACAGCTTTCCTAGGGGCATTTCCTTTCTTCATCTACAGACTTCTGGGTCTGAGCTGGCTCTGAGTGCTGAGTTGAGGTATGACAGCCTGTTGAGCTGCAGAGCTTTCTTCTAACCTATATCTTTTAAGTCTCTAGCTAATTAAATTAAATATCACTCATTGTAGAAGCCATTCCACTTAGCCAGATGCAGATGCAATCAGCCATACATTAATTTCACATGCTGATTATTTAAGTCCAAAGCAGCAGAAGAACTGGGCACCATCACCTCGCCCAGATGACACCTGAACCTAAGAACTACTGTGTCCACACCTTATCAACTTGGCAATTGTATGCAAAACCTTAAATCACCATTAATCTCTAAATAGTAAACAATAACAAATACATTTTCACTGTTCTGCATACAATGTACTAAATCTTTCCATATATAAACTACATTCATTTATCACAGTATCACAAAAATCAAAAAGTATTTCAATAAAAATAAAAATACAACACCAACTCAAAAACAATACAATGTGTCAATAAAGTCAATTTCAGGAATGGTCTGTCCTAAAACAAAGTTCTCCTATGCTGTGCACCTGTGAATTTAGAACAATTATCAGATTCCAATATAAAAAGAAGGAACATTCACAGGAAAAATGATCCTATTGCCATGGGGTGAAACTGTAAGTAGTCCCAGTGTCACTGGACGTCTATAAATCTGCAAACCTGAAGGTCATAACCAATTAAATTTAAAAGTCTCTGAAAGTCATTCATCTTCAGAGCTTTAGAAAACAACAGTCTCACTCTTTGCAAGGGCCTATACGGTGGCACTCCTCTCTCCAAACATGGGGATAAGCATGACAATGTTGAGAAACGTTGGGGAGACCATCTTTTCCTCAGCACCACACTTCCCAAGACTCTGAGTGGCACCCGGATTGTCTGTCATCTCTGAGGCACATGCTCAACTCCTTCAGAGCAACAGGGAGGCAACCAGGCTCCCCCCAATCCCAGGGAATGTTGTCCACACTCTCTGAGACCTGGGACACCAGAGCCCTTTCCCAACATCAAGGCAGAAGACCTTTGCCTCTGAGGCAAGCTCACCCACTCTATGCACAAAGGTGAATCCTCTCTATTGGCCTGAGTTTTTTTGACATCAGACCTCACCTTCCATGGTTCTCCTTCTGAGGATATTCTTCCCTCTATCTGTCCAATTTCTGACGTTTCAAGTACAGAATGGCAATGGTTCTGTTCATACAGGTCTCATAGAAACATTGTCACTTGGATGTAGCATACAGTGATCAAATCCATCAGACAATATGAACTTCACAAATCCTTTCTGGGTAACTCTATCTCCAATCTCCAATCCTGGCATGTCTTGTAATGATTGACTGGTTCCATATTTGCTTATATCCTCATGTGGAGCCCCATTCTCTGGGGTCTCACTTTCTGGTAGCCAACAATTTTCCAGGCCATCACTTCCTGATATCATTGCCTCCAAATGTTCAGTCCTCAGCCTATTCCTTTCTTGTCACAATTTACTATAAACTGCAAGAAGAAACCAAACTGTATCCTTCACAGTTAGCTTGGAATTTACTCAGCCAAGTATTCCAAATAATCACATTCAAATTCCCCCTTCCATCCAGCACCAGAATTCAATTTTTCTAAATTCTTTGCCACCTTGAAACAAGAGTCACTTTCCTTCCAATTCGCAACAATTCATTTTCTGAGGTTTAAAGAGAAGAATATTTAGAGTCCATATTTCTACTCACTGTTTCTTCAAATCAATCTAGGCTTTCTCTATCAAGCTCCTCACAATGCTTCCAGAAACTTACCCTCAAACATTTATAAAGCTGTTCCAACATGCTTGGTATTTGCGTATTCAGCAGCTCTCCACTCATCTAGGTACCAAAATTTCTTTTAGTTTGCTAAGGCTACCAAAATACAATACGCCAGAAAAGGACTGTCTTTTATAAATAGGAATTATTTAGTTACAAATGTATTAATTTGGAAAGGCACACAGCATTGTCTGCTGGCCCAACCAGCTTTCCAAGAGGCATATCTTTTCTGCATCTCCAAATGTGTGGGTCTGAGATAACTCTGAGGGCTGAGTTGAGGTGTGCAAGATTTCTAAGCTGTTGAGCTCTCTTGTAAAGACTCTCTCTTTTTTAAAAATATTTTTTATTGAGAAAAATCTTCCCACACATTTTTTCTATACATGGTGCCCAATCAATAGTTCGCAATATCATCTCTTTCTTTTAAACCTCTGTCTAATTAAATTAAGCATCACCCATTGCAGAAGGCATTTTAATTAACCAACTGCAGATACAATCAGTGGTACATGAATTTCCCATGATGATTTACATACATGGCAATCAAATAATTGTACGCCATCACCTGAACAAGTTGTCACCTGAACCTAACTACTACAGTGTCCATCCATTGTCAACCTGGCAATTGCACACATCACTTTAAATCATAATCTCTAAATAGGAAACAATAACAGATGTATTTTTTTTAATACATGGGCAGGCGCCAGATAATAAATCCAGATCTATGGCATGGCATGTGGGAATTCTGCCACTGAGCCACCCTCACCCTACTCAACAGACATATATTTTGCCTAACAATGCTCATCTATACAGTGCACTAAATATTTACATATAAATGCATTAATTTCATCAAAATATCACAAAAACCTTAAATCACTTCAGTAAGAATACAAATGCAATACCAACTCAAAAATAGTACAATGTATCATCAAAGTCAGTTACAGGCATGGTCCATCCTAACAAAATTCTCCTATGCCATGCATATGTGAATTTAGAACAAGTTATCAGCTTCCAATATACAAAGAAGGATGAATGATCTAACTGCCATAGGGAGAAAATGGAAGGAAAGCAGGGGACACTGGACCTAAACAATTCTAAAAATCTGTAGGAAATACTCCATGACCCAAGCTGCATGGGAAGTTTTTGTCCAGGATCCCACTACTTATCCCTTATGGTAGGACAGTACTGCACAGTAGTAAATATTCATGTCTGTTGAAATTGCAGAGCTCACATGCAGAGAACTCTTGCTTGGACATTTCTCTGGAGATGGAACTACAGATCTAGAAGGATGGGTTGCATTCTTATGGTTGACTCCAGAAGAAACTGTTCTACCTTCCATTGCCACCCCATTCCTGAGAATAGGTGAACCCTATACCAATATAAATTCCTTGTTTTGTGGAATAAATAGAGACCAGAGCTGGTAAGAGATACAATCTGCAAAGGATCCAACACCAATGGGCCTTTCCCTTGCACCTGCTGATGGGACAAGGCACATAGAGACAAAGAATCAATTCTTGTCATTCACGTGCAGTCACAGCCTTACACCCAGACCCTTGTCTGAAATATAAGACACATACCATGGTTTATGATTCTCATAAACATAAGAGAGAGGGAACAAAGTGTCTCCACTAGTGGACAGGATGCAGAAATGACCTGGATATGTTAGACCAAACCCATGCTACAATTCTTGATGAAAAAGTAGGAGGGTTCTAGTGGGTTCTAATCCTGAGAAACTTTTTAGCAGATGATCAAAGATTCTAATAAAGCTCATGAGTAGATAGACTTATTTTCACCAGTTTCCTTGGGGATAGCCACAAAAATGTACTGACTCCATTTTTGGAGTCTTAGACTTTGAGGCCTGGACTACCATTGTACAATATAGGTGTGTTTTTTCTTCTCATCTCATCTCCTACTTATAACACAGTGATCATCAGCTGGCTTTCTTCAAAGTACTTAAATATAATTTAAGTTTAGCACTTTATAAACAAAATAAAATTGGCAAAAGAGAGCATGTGTTCCCACTAACTACACATAAAATCAAATATTAATAATCTTAGCCATTTGCCGCTGCAGAGAGTGGTTACAAGTGCTTCCAAAAAAATCTCGGCCATGAAGCTCATAACGCGTTTGAACACACCACTCTGCCCCTGTGGAAGGAATCACTGCTGCTGGCCCACCCGAAAAGGAGTCGGAGAGTCAGCAGTCACTGCCATGCCTAAGAATAAAGGTAAAGGAGTCAAAAATAGATGTAGAAATAAGAATGAGAATGAATCTGAAAAGAGAGAACTGGTGTTCAAAGAGGATGGACAAGAGTATGCACAGGTAATCAAAATATTGGGAAATGGATTATTAGAAGCCATGTTTTGATGGTGTAAAGAGGTTTTATGTTGCATCAGAGGGAACTTAATAAAAAAGGTTTGGATACATACCTCAGATATTATACTGATTGATCTATGAGACTATCAGGATAATGAAGCTGATGTAATTTTAAAATACAAGGCAGATGAGGCTAGATTTCTGAAGGCTTATGACGAGCTTCCAGGGCATGCTGAAATCAATGGAGCAGATACTTTTGGTCCAGGTGATGACGACAAAATCCAGTTTGATCACATTGGAGATGATGATGAAGACATTGATAGTATGTAAATTGAATTCGACATTTTACATTCCAGTTTTCCTGAGGATTGTTGTACATTTTGGATTTTGCTCATGACCCATAAAGAAATTTAAAATTTCATTAGCATGAGCGCAATTTGTTAAAGCAGGCTGGTTTGTTTTTAAGATTTGCTTTTCTGTAAACACAGATAATGCTGAGTTATTTTAAGTGAAATTCTAAACCCAGTTTGTTCTTTTTATGTAATGGAGCTTATGGGTAAAAGACTCAATATCTGTTTTAAAAAGAAGAAAATTACTGCCTTTCCTACATTTGCCCTCCACTCATTGTGAATTATGATTAATCCCTCGTTTTTACTAGCCTATTGAATGTACAGAATCTCTCTGTATATTTCAGTTACCTAGATGTTCTCTTGAGATTTTGATATGCTTTAAAGGGGGCAGAAATCTGTATTTGAAGTCAAAATGAGAGTATCGTGCTCAAGTATCATGTGGCTATGTTTATACTAATTTTTATATCACATACATTCTTTTTATGATATTTTGCTGTCACCATAAACATCAAAAAAGCATTTCCAAAATGCTTTAAAAGCAATTTTGAATTTATAAGGATAATGGCTGCAGAAATAAAACACTAGGTGTCATCCAATTATCATAACATTAGAAATATTGATATATAATTATTGGTAATTTGTTCAGTTAATGTGTAGGAAATATCCAAAACAGCAAAGATTGTTTTGATGGTAGGCATGTGTGTAGAATATTTTTACAAAACAAAAGGTTATGTTAAAAGTATCATTTTGTTTTCAGTCCTATATATTGTAAGGTACAATATTGAATACTTTATAAACATTTAAATTATGTGTACAAGAAAATTTAATTTGATAACTCTTATAAATTAAGCCTTTTTTAAACTCCATGATCTGGGGAAATAGAAGGGAATCCCAATTTAATGAAAAAACAGTCTCCAATTTCTGAATCAAAACAGTACAGCTAAGAAATATAATAAAATGCCAAGCTGCAGATTATATTATGCCCTTATTTTGTGTTAAGGACGTATTTTATTGTGTGTACAGATATTTTTCTTTGTATTTTTATTGGGAATTTAGGTTTACATTTTTTACGTTTTAAAGTTATCAACTATAACAAGATGAAATTAAGGGCTGGGTCTAGTTAGATCTCACAAGCCACATTTAAATCTTATGCAACTTGAAAAGAGATCTGTCATCAGGTATCTCGTGAAGATTTTATTCTGCTCATCACCAGACAACTTTTCAATGATGAAAAGTAATATAAAGGGTAAGAAGCCTTCACATAGCTTCAAAAACAAACAAATCTTATCTAATACAACTTAACTTCCTAAGTATGAAAACTCTGGAGTAAAAAACTGCTGAGGCTAGATATGTACTAATGAAACATTAAACCTAAGAATAGGGGAAAATATTAACATTCTGCTTACCCAAAGGGTATTTTTGTTCTAATCAATAATTGGGATCCTTTATATTAATGCATATTATGGAATTATATCAGAATGAAATTACAGAATACAATCTGACCGTACTTGATAGTAGCAGGGGAGGATGGACAGTCTTTAAAGAGAAGTGTCATCTCATTTCTCACATGCTCAGTGAAATGAAAACAGAGAAGGGATGGGTTGGGGACATCCATTCTCCTCATATAGATTCACCAACCTGGAAGGAATATCACCTACCACATCCAGAAACAGTCCCTAGTCTCATCCCTAGATCTTCATGGAAGAGACAACTGTGGAGGTAGTATGTTCTCCATGCTACTGAATCCAACATTTCTTACCTTCTAGGTATGGACAGAGCAGATAGGGAACACTGGTGGTGGATATGGGGGGACAAAGGAAAGTAAAGGCCTTTTGTAAACACTAAAGGACTGTATTTACATCTTATTGATTTTAAAATCATTAGTATGGTATCTTGTTTCTTGTAATAGACAAATGTAGGTTAAGAAGTGGTATAAAATTGAATGGAGGAAACCAGAAATTAAATATTATGCCTTGGTTTTCCAGACTACACTGGCAAATACCACACAGTGCATTGGCTTAAAAAATTGAAGTTTATTCTATCACAGTTTCATATACTTAAAGACTTGATTCCTCCTGAGAATCTTAGCCTACTGGGCTGGCTGGGACAATCCATGGTGCTCCTTGGCTCATCTGCCCTACTTCCCCTGCCTGGAGATCTCCTTCACTTTCTTTCCTGGAGTAATGTTAACTTCTTCCTTCTACTTGTTCTCTTTATAAGAAATCCAGTAAACCAGATTAAGGATCAACCAACATCATTCAGTTGGACTTCACTTTAACCTAAAGCAATATATTTAAGAGATCCAGTTTATAAGGGATTCACATCCACAGGAATGTGGATTTAGACTAAGAACAGATCTAAATTGGGGAACATAATTCTATCTAACACAGTTCACTCTAACATGTTATTCTTACATGTAAAATACATTCACCCACATCCAATATCTCAAAATCATTGCCATTTCAGTAACAACTCTTAGTTCAAAGAATCATCAAAGTCATTTGTTTCTTTGGTCATCCTGAAGGAAAATCCATCACAATGTGATCATCCTATGAAATGTAGAAAACAGGTCTTGAGTTTTAAAAAAAATTACTGTGAGACATGCATAGAATAGTGAAGTGGAAGGAGTGCCTGCAAGTCACAAGAAAGTTTGAAGTACAGCTGGATAATGCATCATATCTCAATGTCTGAAGGTTTCTGGCGACTTCATGCTTTTGTCTTCCATGTCTATGACAGGGCAGCCTACTGTTTCAAAGCATTTATTCAAAGACCATGATCTCCTTAAATGCCAGGCCCTCAGCCCCTCCCTCTTCAAACACTGGATTGGCTCCCATGTTCTTTGTGAAATTGGGGAGTAATATTGACCTACCTAAACATTAGGGAAATGTCTGATATATTCCTGGACACCAGGGCATACACCTTGCACTCCCTGAGCTTTGGGATAATGGACAACCCCTGTGGACATCAGTACAGAAGGTCTGTACTCTCCAAACAATGGGGATGGACCTATGATTTCCACAGTCCTAAGTGGCTCCAAGGAGATCCTGGAGAGGAACCATGGACCTCTGCTTCCATGGTTCTTCCCCTGATTGTATTCTTTCTTCCATTCATCCTTTCTCTCTTTCTTTCAGTCCAGGCTGACATTACATCTGTGCATACAAATATCACAAAATGACTTTCCATATGTGCTTCCTGGATAAATTTATTTCCAAGTGTCACTGTTTATGACATGGTTAGCCTTGGTTTTTTAGTTGCCACCTCCCATGAAACCATGTATTCTGGGAACTCACTTCCCAGAAGCCTAGATGAGGCATGGTAGAGCCACTCTGGCCCTATGCTCAAAGCATGCTATCTGGAAAGGCAGAGAGCTACAGGAGTTCTTAATTGCTGGTTCTTTTATTATTAAGAGTTTGGTTCTCATCTTATTACTTTCCTCTCATATTATATGCTAAGCTGCAAGTGTGGAGGGCCAGGGGCAATCAATCAGGCCTAAGCAGGAGCCATTAATCAGGCCCAAGTAGGGAAAGTCCCCACAACATTGGGTTGGAATGTCCCCAAGAGTTAAACAATAACCAATGTTAGGAAACTAAGAGAATGGGATGGGTTTGGCAACAGCTAACAGCATTTTCTGCTTCTATGATACATTTGCTTGCTAGCAACTGCAAAACCAGAACATAATTTTAGCCTTTATAAGCACACCTTGAAAACCTCTAGGGGCTGCTCTCTGAATCTTCCTTCTTGGAAGTTTCTGAGACAGTAGCTGGATGGCTAATAAAGACTCCAAATTGGCTTGCAGTTTTGAATTATGTGGTCTCTCTTTCAGTGGACCCCACAACACAAGGAAAATCTGGGACATAACTTCCTCATGTAGATTGAAAACCTCCCCACATACATTTCTAAGTTTATTATTTACATATTCCACTTTTAACCCAACACTAGGATGTAATTCAGCCAAATCCTGTGACTTTGAAGGAAAAATATATTTTCCTGTAGTTTCCAATAACACACTGTGATGGTTAAGTTCTGGTGTCAACTTGGCCAATTTTTATGCCCAGTTGTCTGGTCAAGTAAGCACTGGCCTGACTGTTGCTACAAGGGCATTTTTTGGCTTTTTCATTAAATCATGAGATTTGATTGCATCTGTGGCCGATTACATCTGTGATCAACTAAAGTGTGCTTCACACAATGAGGTAATCCAATCATTTGAAGGCTTTTAAGGGAGAAAAGAGATTCTTTCACTGCTTCTTCAGCCAGCACCACTCTTGTTAAGTTCTTCCAGACCCTTCATGAGAGCTGCCAGCTTCACAGCCCACCCTGTGGAATTTGGAGCCTTCCATCCCCAGGGTGGCATGAGACATTTTATAAATCTCATATTACAGATCTCTCCTGTTGGTTCTGTTTTTCTAGAGAAGGCTGACTAACACACACATTAATAATTGCATTCTAAGCCCTCATCGTAAACATCTTTAATATCCATATTTTAACAATAGCCTCTTCAAAGCAATCTAGGCTTTTCTAGAAAAGTGTCGAGTGTCTTACAATTCATCTACCCTCTCCCATCACAAAATTACAATTCATCCACCTTCTACCCACAAAATTCCATATCCTATTTCCACAGATTCAGGTATTTTCAATAGCAGCACCCCTCTTCTGGTAAATTTTTTTTTAAAAAAATGACTTATTTAACACATTGTTATGGCAAATTCCACACAGTGAAGTTGGCTTAAACATTAGAAATGTGTTATCTCATGGTTTAAGAGACTACAAGGTTTCTTTCACCTGGGTCAGTAGGAATCTGAGCTGACTACAGAAAACTTTGATTTTCCTTGGTTTATTTGCGCTTCTCAATAAAATCTGTTGTTTCTCCTTCCTGTTCCAGGTCCCTGATGACTTTCTTCTTCTGTTTTTCTTTTCTTTATTTTTAGCCCAACAGTAATCTGGATTAAGACCCAACATCATTCAATTGGGTCACATCTTAGTTTAAAATAACATCTACATAGGATTCGATTTCTCATGTGTTCACACTCACATAAATAGAGATTGAAATTAAGAAAATGTATAAATTGATAATATAATTCAACATTTCACAGGTGGTACTATCAGATAGATACCTGGCTGCTTAAGTTTAACAGAGCAATGGTCCATCAAGCTTAACATACGTGTCTGGTGACCTGGATCTACTCAGCAAAATATTGTCTAGGAAATCACTGGTATTATTTTCCTAGGGCTATTGACATAAATCAACATGAACTTCCTTTCTTAAAAACACATAAATGGGGAGCAGGCCATGGTGGCTCAGCAGGTAGAGTTTTCACCTGCCATGCTGGAGACCCGGATTCAATTCCCAGAGACTGCACACCTGAAAAAAAAAGAAAAAAATACATATACATAAATGGATGGCCTCAAAGTTCTGGAAGTTAGAAATCTGAAACCAAGGTGTTGACAAAGAAATAATCCCTGTGAAGCTTATAAGGGAAAAAATATTTCTCTGCTATACTAGCTTCTAATGCCTTGTTGGAAATCCCTGATATTCCATGACTTGTATCTACAACATTTCTATCACTTCCTCTGTCCTCATGTGGCTTTCATCTCTCTATGACTGCCTGTCTACTCTCTCTTTTTTTAAGGATACCAGTAACATTGAATTTTGGGACAAACCAACATCAATATGGCCTCACTTTAACTTTGTTAACTTCATCTTCAATTATGCTATTTTTCAAATAAGACTACATACTGATGTCCTGGGAAAGGACATAAACCTATCAATTTGTGGGAACACAATACAACTAAAAGAACTATATTTGTCTTTGAAATGATTCACATGCATGGAACAAAGCAAGTATTTGAGAACCAGTAATTTACTTGGGATTAGTCCAAAGAGTTACTGTAAAAGTGTGTGCAAGAGAGATGGGACATTGGAAGATGTCATTGCATTATATGATAATAAGCACGTAAACAGCCCTGAATTCAACTTATTAAGGTATTCAAGATACTATTTACAATCTCATCAAGCATTGGGTGTCAGAATTGGGGAATTGAGAAATTCACCTCAAATGTAAGAATTTTTCATTGACATTAGCTTTGCAATCAATAACTCCTTCATTCTGTTCTTGTTTCTGCAGCACATATATATATTAAATTTGGAATGATACAGAGATGATTACCATATCCCCTGTGAAAGGAGGACATGCCAATTTGTGAAGATTTCCATAGGTGTGGACCATCAGTATCATACATTCAGACAAAAAGATAGAAAAAAGATTTCAAAAAATAAGCAGTGTATCAGGGATTTGAGTGACAGCATGAAGAACACATACATATATGTTATATGAGTCCCAAAAAGAGAAGAGAAATAAAAAGCAGAAAGACTACTTAAGGAAATAATGCCTGAAAATTCCCCAGCTATTATGAAAGATATGAAGATATTTGCCCAAGAGAAAAGTTTTCCATGTCCCTGCAAGTGACTGAGATTTAAACAAAGTGAGGCAGATTCCAGTTACATACAGACAAGTGTCCTAATACATCACGCATAAAGATGTCAGAATTAGCTTTACAATAAAGGTGAATTGTAGGTTTGGGTTGTGTTAGTCAGCTCAGTGTACATTTCCCATTGCAATGTATTAATATGCTAGATATTCAAATGGAAAGATGACATTAATTTTAAGCATATCACATAAAATTAGAAGAACCATTTAACTCATTTAAAGATAAACGTGTATGCCTACAGGAATGCATGAGGTTGGTTGGGATTGTCTTGTCTGAGGAGCTCAGGAAGATCTGACTCCAGGATAACCCGGGATAATCACCCCTGCCGAGGTCATTAAAGTATTCATATCTGCCAGGTCCCTGTTATATTAACAGGTAACTCATTACTGGTTGATAATGATCAAGTCTACTCTATTCTCATAGACAGTTCTGCTATTTTTACTGATTATGGAGAGAGCATTGTTTAAATGTCTAACTATATTTATATATTTGAATAAGTCTTGCATCACTGAACGTAGTTTGCTTTCTATACATCAAATCATCATTGTTTGGTTAATACATATTTAGTACTGATAGGTCTAACTGATGAATTGTCAGCTCATGAATTAGGAAGTGTTTCTCCCTCCATAGTAATTGCTGGGATATTTGAAGTTAATTCTGGTTCCACATAGAGACACACCATCATTTTTTATTCTCCAACACTGTGTGGTCACTCTATTCAGTGATGAGATTTAGATGAGATTCCGGGTTTGAGTTCATGGTGTGATTAGTTGAAATTTTGGGAATGTTGAGATGAGGTGAATTTGTTTTGCAGGCGATGAGAGATTTTGTAAAAGTATTACTGAGGAAGGCACTTTGCTTGTACAATCCTGTGTAATTTTCAGTTATTGTATTTCATGAGCATGCATCAGCATGGAGGCTATTTAAATTATCCCAGACATGCACCCCAACAATTATGGAGAATATATTTCCTTTAACTTTGTTATTCCAGAAATCTATTCCTTACAATCCTTGGCTCCTGTACCCTTTCTCCATCTTCAAACTCAAAAAGGTAGGACCTTGCTCGGGTCATCAAATTGCCTCTTCTTCTAAAAGAGTATCTTCTCCTGCCCACTTCTCATAAGAAAAATTTTGATTACATTAAGGACCAAGGTAGATAATTCAGGATGATAACCCCTGAAAAGGTCACTAAATTAATCGCATGTTCCAGGTCTCAGTTATAATAACAGATAACGTTCAGAAGTTCCATGAACTAGGACTTGGATAACTCTTGGAGATATGATTTTCCTACTAATCTAACTTCTGTTCCCAAAAGATTCATATGAATCTCACAAACAAAATAATTTCACTGCATCTCAACATCTGTACCCTTTACAGTTCTAAGGTCAAGTTCTTTAATTCTCATTTAATATTGCAGGGTGGAATCTTTTGATTGTTTCCATGGAGATATGACCCAACCAGTTGTGAGTGGTAACTTCATTGGATGGTGTCCATGAAGATGTGTCCCCAACCATTCAAAGTGAGGTTGCTTACTGGCGCCCCTTAAAAGAGAACAATATTGGAATTTTGTTCCAATGAGAGCCACAAGAAAGGAAAGAGCCAACAGAATGGACAGAACCCCAGGGGAGCCATTGAAGATTCCTGGAGAGAAACCTGCAGACATCAGCATGAGCTTTTACAGTTGAAAGAGAAACCTTAAACATCATCGGCCTTCTTGAACCAAGGTATCTTTTCCTGAATGACTTAAATTGGACATTTTAAAAGTCTTGCCTTAATTTGGACATTTTCACCCCCTTAGAACTGTAAACTCATAGCTTAATAAATACCACTTTTTTTTTTACATGGGCAGGCACCAGGAATTGAACCCATGTCCTCTGGTATGGCAGGCGAGCATTCTTGCATGCTGAGCCACCGTAGCCTGCTCTAAATCCCACTTTTTGAAAACAATTCCATTCTGGGTATATCACTTTCCAGGAGCTTGCAAACTAAAACAACATTCTTGAACTTATCAGCTCATTATAGCAACAACTCAAGTTCAAACTCCAACCTAAATATCATCTGCATAGAAGTTAGCAATCTCAGAATCTTAATCATCTCAATTGTGTATGGGCAACATTCTTGGAATGTGCAAGCCTAAAATGAAGTATTCTACCATATGTGGACATGTGGAATAAAAAGCATGCTCATAAAATACAATGGTGCCTCAGGGGCACCTCCACTTCAGAGAATCTGCCAGTCCACAAAGCCTGGCCTATGTACAAATTTGAACTCTGATAGCATGAGAACTCCACAGTGATAGGGAAACTCCCATCTTATCTTTCTCTTGTCTATAAAAGGTATTCTATTGGACAATAACATTCCCAGCAGGACTTGTACAGAGGTTTAGTGATGATAAATAATCATTTCTAAGTGCAAAGTCAGGTTTTTAAAGTATCTTCCTATTCCCTGTGCATATCTGAACAACTTCTCCATATATCACTATCTTCCCTGGGCTCTGGCAATTATAAGAGGTCATGAGGGCCCTCAACTCTCCCAAGTATCTCTTCCAACCTCAGGAATCCCCATGCTCACCTGGAGCATTTTTCTCATGTCATGCATTATTCCTGACATTGTGGTTCTTATTATTAATGTATTAAATTAATATAACTGCCTGTTGAAAACCATAGGGAAGAGGAAGGATATTAAAGTCCAAGTGTCCAATACAGAGGTTTATAGACAACAGTTATTTGACAGTCCATAATAACGCAGTGCCTGAAATTCAAAACCTGAGGTTTAGAAATGCAAAGGGTTACTAAGGTCACAGTTGAAATTCAGTAAAGAATATGCTAAATCAATCAATCATTCTGAAAACTCTATTGAAGACTCCTCACAGTTAATATTACTCTTGTCTCACATCTATTATATTTTGATAAACATGTTTCTATGACCTTAAATACAATCCAAAATGTCCCACAATACCTACTTGGAAACTTTCCACCTGAAGAATATCAAAGCTTTCCCAAATCTCAATCAATGAAAAAGATGTCAGGTCAAATGTCAGAGACTAGTCCCTAACCTCAGCCTCCCCCCCTCTTGTTTAGTACTCACTCACTAAATTCCTGTCTGAGATAACATCCTACAGTGCTGGATGCTCTGAGTGCTGGGTGCAGCTTAGAGTCAATGGAGCAGGTGACTCTGTAGGTCCAGTTTTCATTCAAAGACCAGCTCCAGAGAACAAGTGGGGCAAGCTAGCCCAAGCTTTCCTGAGAGGTGAGCTTGTCAGCAGAAAGGCTGATTTCAGACACACAAAGACTCACATCTCTTCTCATTTCTCTCTGGAAAATGCTGTCTTCCCTAAAGAGCTCAGGGAAAGTTTCCATTGATCCTGACAACTAAGAAGGCTCAGACCTCCCCATGAGGCATCTCCTCCCAGGGAAAATCAGTCTGCTGTGCATTTGGATCATGAGCAACCTGAATAAGCCCATCCATGATTGAGAGAACAAGATGAGGCACCTAGATGATGCACTGAGCCCATGCCTTCTTTACTGCTCTTTTTCCCTGAGATCATGGGGCCCTACATAGTGGTGGAGAGCTAAGTCCAGGGACCAAGAATCTGACTAGCCTTGGAGAGGTATAATATACATGTTAACACCATAAAAAGAATATGAGGACTTTAACTTTCAATTATGATGAAATTATTCTAACATTAAAAATCTGTTCTTATGGTGATAAAACAGTCATGTGAATTCGAATTTTATTATTAGTAATATTATATTTTTATATTTCTGTATTTGTCTAGGCAGAGCTAGGACAGAGAATTAATCATAGATAATTAACTGCAGAGATTCAGAACAGTTCATTGGAAATTTCTTCACATTTCAAATCTAATCCAGGAGAACAAAATGAAGAAAATTAATTTATATGCTCTTGTGTGCACAATTCCATACAATGCAGAATAGCACTGCACATAGATTTTCTGGTTTTGAAACTTGGAAACAATAGGTCATTATTTAAAATAGATGTAGTACAGATTTCCCCAAAATTAAATGCTTTTAAGGAGGAAAATGAAACTGTCAATAGTAACAGGAATCCCCTGCTTAACCCTGAGTCTGGAGTCGGTCCCTGCTCTGGTGGATCATGAGCGCCCCCTGCAGCTCAGCTGTCTCCTGCTCGGGGAGGTTTGTGTCTGGGCTCACACTGACTTCCTCTCACTGTGTCTCTCGCACAGTAATACACGGCCGTGTCCTCATCACTCATGGAGCTCAGCTGAAGAGAGAACTCATTCTTGGAAGTGTCTCTAGATGTGGAGATTCGGCTCTTGAGTGACGGATTGTAAAACGTGTCACCATCATAGTCTATTCTTGACAACCACTGCAGCCCCTTCCCCAGGGGCTGGCGGATCCAATGCCAGTAGTAATAACTGGTTGTGATGGAAAAACCAGAGACTGTGCAGGTGAGAGACAGGGTCTCAGAAGGCTTCACCACTCCTGGGCCTGACTCCTTCAGCTGTATCTGGGACAGGACACCTGAAAACAAGCAGAACAACATTGAATCATGGGCTCAGACATGTCATCCCCATTACCTTCATTTCTGAATTCCTGAGACACTCACATCTGGAAACTGCCAGCAGAAAGAAGAAGAAAAACAAGGGCTTCATGTTCCTGTAGGTGAGGTCCATGATGCCCAGGAAATACTGTCCAGACTGAGGAGGAAACTGAGTTTAAGTAAAAGTGTGCTGTGTTTTCATCTGTGTGCTCATGTGCTGATTTGCATTTAGGAGGTAAACGTATGTATAATGGAAAGGATTAAGGGGAGGTCCTTGTCTTAGGTTACCCTCAGCAGAGAATGCTGGCTGCCTCTGGGAGAACACAGCCTTCCCCTGCGTACCCCTTCTTGAATCTCTTACTTTCAAGCAGGAAATGTGTAGGATGAGGAGATAGATGGACCTGAGTTTCACGAATGGCTCTGGGAATATGGTCATCATTCCATTTGAATTTTGAACATTGGGGGAGGGAAGGGAGGTTGGTGCAAACTTCTCCATGTTGTTGATGTCATCATTCTCATTCTAACTTCATGTACATAATTGTATTAAGTTATCAGTGCTATTAAATATTTCAGTTGCTGTTATTAAAAGGTATAATCCCCATTATGTTTCTTATCCAACATTTCTAGTTTTCAACAAATATTTTAGGGAAAATCAAAGACCAGGAGTGTAGTCTGGATGGATATACTATTAGAATGAAATTAATGTATGAACAGGATACTTGCACTAAATTATAAAACAAAGAAATTAACACAACTTTGACTAGCATGTTAAAATTACTAAAGGAAAAGGTAGATTAACTGCACAGTTGGTTAACCAGTATAAACAAAAATATGGGAATTATTAAAATAAATGAAATTCATAAAGGGGCAATGCAAAAATGCAACACAGAGGCAAAATGAAAATGCCCTCCTCACAACTCTTAGTACATCTGCCAAAATATCCTGTGAACTTAAGTTCAATACAAGTTACACAAAATGAAAAATCAAGGGGAAAATTAAAACCTGAAGGAAAGTGAAGGTAGCATCCTATACTCTGGATTCAATATCACATACTTTAAAACACATAAAGTTGGAATACCAAAAGGAGAAAGTAGATGGAGGAGGTGCAAAGAAATTCTTAAAGGAATATTCATAACAATTTTTATGAAATTAGTGATAAATAGTATATTACTGACTGAAGAATCTCATATAACCATGAGCATGAGAAATATCCACTGACACACACTACTCATACCAATTTTATTGTTCATTCCTGTGACTTGTCATATGCTTGTAACTGTTATGTATGAATACTTTCTCTCACTGCCCATTTTATATTACATTTTTCCTTTGAAAGCTCCTCAGCCTACATTATTCTTTATTTTTGGGGGTGATCTAAACCAATTCTTTAACAGAATGGCCATTAATAGTCCTCTTCAATTGGGATGCTGTAGTTTTCCATTGAATTAAGTCAAAGGAAATGGTAGCACTAAGAGACACCCTATGTTGTCTCCTCTGTCTACCACATTCACTTATTTCCCTCTCTTGTGTAGTAGCAGGCCAAGGTCCCCTTAGTATTCAGGAGCAATTACTACAGTAACTCCCTTCTTTGTCAGTGATTCTGAAGCATGAGGAACCAGAACTGTCTGGAGGCTTTCTTCACTTCCAGGTCATTGGAATCTTTGCTGTGTCTCCTGGTGGTGGAATTCCTCCCTTCCTGACTAAGAACTCAACACCAGCTGAGTGTAAATTTACAAGGACAAGAGGGAAACATTTATTTAGGGGAATGCTGGTGGTAATAGTGAGGATACTGCTTGTATTTTCATCACTTGATTCATGACCCATTTCTCCTGGCTCTATTAAATGGCACAATATATAGGATTTTGTATGAGTGTATATAGTCTTGATGAGACCATTGTCTCAGTCATGAGAGGCATTTTAACACAACTGTCACCAAAAGTGAATCATCAAAGAGTCATTCCATTGGTCTAGCATTCTAGATGATTCAGGGTGGGGAATTCTGGTAAGAAAAATGAGTCTGATTCCAAACTTCTTTGGTGAAGAGGGTTCCTTGATAAGAATAAATGCTATGTGGACTCATGGCATGGTGAGAAAATCATTATATAAATTCATAGATGGGAGTTATCAAAAAGGAATCACACATTGGGAAGGAAAATTGATGCCTAGCATAAGTGTTTATTGCAGTTAGAACAAAATATTTCATGATGGAAGTGGTCCAGTATAATAAACTTCTCATAAGCTAAACCCCTCAGATAGTGGTCTCATGTCAGGACTGACTGTTGGTCTCTAATGCTAGAAGATTAGACACACAGAAGTGTCCATAGTAAGAGCAGACTTGGCGAGTGGAAGCACATGCTGTCAACCCCATGAATACCATTCTTTACTGCCATGTACTCTTTGTTGATTGATCTGTAGGGGAATGAAATGACCTGCTATGGAAACAGGAGTCCTGGTGTCCACAGCATGGGTCATTCTACCCATTTGATTGTCAAAATTGTCCTCTGTCAAGATCACTATTTGGTGAGCTTCCACATGATATGGTAACATCTTCATTCTGCCCTTTGTGGTGTGTTTACCCACTTAATTCTATCACAGAACTTCTTCTCAATCATTTTCTACACTGTTCTTTCCAAGTGCCTAAACAACCAGCCCCATTAGCCACAGCCCATGAAAGCATATGCAAATTCACCTTTAGCCACTATTCCTTTCAACCAATAGGAGCAGGCAGATTAACTGCCTGTCATTCTGTCCATGGGACAACTACCTTTCACACTGTCCTCCTAGAAGTTTCTCACATAGGGCTGCTGTGCTGCAGAGCTCTACATTTGGTAATGAGTTCATGTTCAATCAGAAATGTGGAATCAAGGCTCAGTCATCTCTTCACTGTCAAATCCATTCTCTCATGGACAACTCAGTTTGCATGGGAAAATAGTGGTTATGGCTAAGACTCAGTGTCTATTAAGACCCAAATTCAAAAATCACATTTCTCAAAAAGAAGTCAAGGATTGAGAGAAGATGGTGCTATAAAGAGGTGTAGGATTCAGTCCATCCTCCAGAGCATCTAGTAAACAGCCAGCAACTGTATGAAACAACTGTTTGGGTAACTCCAGAGACCAGATGCACATTGCACAACAGCTGCTGATGAATGGAAGTAGAAGACTGAGAAGTTGCAGCAAAGGGTTTTCAGTAAATCACCCCATGATGTGGAAGCTGGAGTTACTTCCCCACTGGCATGGCAGGCTGATATCAGTCACTCCATTATGGGAGACAGAAACCCTGTGTACTAGGAGCAAAGAGAGGGGACCCCAGGCCAGCTACAATAATGGATTAAATTTAAAATTTGGAACTGCTGAGTACCAGATCTGAGCATAGACAAATCTGTAAGGCAAACAAAAAAGAAAATGGCAGTTCTGTTTCAGTCCTTCTCCCAGCAGGGAGGAAGCAGGGATGATAGAAAAAAAAATAGGCTTCTGGAGTAGGCTGAGCTTACATATCTGGAAAATGGCTGTGCCCAAAGAAATGTGGCACATAGAGCCCCATTTGTATAACACAAGGACAGATAGAAAATAAAAACTGAAACTGTATAACTTGTAGAATCTACAGTAGATAATTATGTTGGTTAATTGTACAAATATAAGAAAGTATTTATATGAATGAAAAAAATGTCATGGATACAAGGTTATAAATGGGATGGGATACAGGGAAAAAAACAATTAATGAAAACTAGAGTCTGTAGTTAACTATACTATTGTAGTATTCTTACATTAACCATAACAAATGCAGTATACCAAAGCTGAATGTCAAAAAGCAGGGCATATAAGGGAAGGGTACCAGAGAGTTTTTCTTCTTTCTTTTTGAATAAAATGAGAATGTGGTGGTGAATGTATCACTATGTGATTATACCAGGAGCTTTCAAATGTAAACTTAGGATAGGTTGTATGGTGTGTGAAATAAACTGTTTTTGCAAAACTGAAATTGAGACCATTGCCTAAAAAAATGATATCAGATAATTCTTCCAATATCTTAAGAATGTGACTTGTGATTCACTGTGATTACCCCATAAAATACCTTCCCTGCAACATCTTGGCCATTGTTTGACCAAACAACTGGACAGAATTAACTACCTAAGACTTCATGAAAATTTTATAAATGTTATTCTTTTAACATATCATTGTTATATGCAACATATTAAAGTGCAATATGATGAAATTTTTTGAGGGTATTCCTTAACTGCATGCTTTATGTTCTTAAGTCTTCTCTCACTCCACTGTTTCAATTGCATCTGGTCAAGCTTCTCAGAGAAAAGGACTCCCAGCCATGTCACATTGATGTTCAAGATACATCCAGGTTTGACAACATATCATTTTCACACTCATCCCTTCCATTTTCCATACCACCATCAGCTCTCACCTGTATCAGTGTAATTGCTTCTGAAAAATGATTACATACTCTCCCTGTTTCAAAATTAGATACTTTTCAACACAGCTGCCAAAGCTGTTCATTTCATATAGATGAGTTTCATTTCTGTGCTGAAAGCCCTCAAACATTCCTCACTGTCACGCATCCTGAAAGCTAAGACATGCTATTTACTGTGAATCTTGTGATATTTTTCCTGTTATCTTTTGGACCTTATCTCCACAACCTTCCCAGGCAGCCTTCACTCTCATCTCAGGGCACTGCTGCCACCCACCCTCCTTATTCCCAGGAAATCTGTCCCCATAAATTTGAACGTGACCTTTCTCTGTCAGTACTATTCTCTCTGGCATTTGAATAATTGGCTCCCTTTTTACTGTCAAGCCTCTCTTAAATATCCAATTTTCATTGAGGAGGTCTGTTCCCACCTACATTGTAAAAACACGTCCCACACTCATACTTGCAATTTTCTGAATATATGAACATTTTTCACCTCATATCTTATTATCTTTTACACTTTGAATATATATTATCTTATTTTTTCCATATGTGACTGGGTTATCAAGTGTTACATGAAATGAGGTGGATAGATGAAGTGATGAATGAGAAGGATAAGTGAAGAATTGATTGAAGAGTTGTTTGAGAGACATGATACAAAATTTGTTGAGAGAAAGCTGAAAGGTATCTGAGAGTAAATAAAGAGAGATGGCGGAGAAGCTATTGATAGAAATGTTTGAAAGATGAGAACTACTGCTATTGGTGGTTGAGAATAAATTGTGGAGAGACATAGAGATAAACTCCAGCCATGCCAAGTAAGTATACAAGTGACATGGTCTGCTGAAGGATTCAATTCACTATTTTCACAATTCAAAGATCCCTTCCCCATAAAGTGGACAATCCCATAAGACCTAATCTAGCTCTCAACCCTTGCATAAAACTGGCACAGTCCCCCAGACTTAGTAGCCTGCCTCTGATAAGTTCGAGTTCAAAAGCCTATGCCACCCCAAACTCCAAAATAAATTCCTCTCCCTCCCCTAAAAAAACCCTGCTTGACATGTTAAATTCAGTTTTCCAGTTTATGAATCAAACCAATCCACTTATTACTGAAGACTGTTGGCTTTGCTTAAACCCTGAACCCCCTTATTACATAGGAATAGGAGCTAATATCTTCCTAGACATCACAGATACCCATATCAGAAACCTCTGAGTCCAAGAAGCACAAGGCCAAACCTATGCAGGTGGGGACAGGAACCGAAACTCACCCTAGGTCTCCTAGGGGCAGGGAACCTGTATTTATTCTGAGAATTCTAATCTAGTCAAATCCCCCTATAGTGACTCCTGCAGTCTCATCATGTCACTAAAGGACATTTGAACTTCAACTCCAGGTGGATGGGACCGCCTTCTTGTAGCCCCTGATGGTACTTGGTTAGCCTGCACATATGGCATTACCCCCTGTATAACTCCCCCAATAGTGGCAGTCGACGAGGAATTTTGTATTTTAGTTCATATTATCCACCAAGTATATTATTATTCTGGGGAAGGAGGCAGGGGACATTTAGAAACCACTTACCAGGCAAAGTGAGCCCTAATCTTAGTGCCCCTCATTGTCAGACTGGGCATCACAGGATCAACTGCAGTCAGAACTTCAGCCCTTATCACTGGGGACCAAAATTTTAAAACCCTTAGCAAACAAGTTGATCTGGATCTTAGTGAATTAGAAAGCTCTGTCAGTCATTTGGAAAAATCCCAAAATTCACTGGCCAAGGTCATCTTCCAAAATGGCAGAGGCTTAGAACTCCTATTTCTGAAACAAGGGGGGGTTATGCATGGCCCTCGGAGAGACCTGCTGCTTCTATGTCAATCATTCTGGGATAATTAGAAATAGTCTTTCCCTAGTCCATAGCAGGTTACGAGAGCGGGAAGAATGCCAACAAATTGAAACCAACTGGTATGAAAACTTATTTTCCTGGTCTCTGTGGCTAACCACGCTCTTGTCCACTGTAGCAGGACCCCTAATTCTCATACTATTAGGCTTAATGTTTGGACCCTGTGCAATCAATTGTCTAACCTCATACATGCAAAGAAAAATGCAAACTGTTAAATTATTAGTTCGTGGAACCCAATATCAACAGATTTATAATCAAAATGAAGAAACAATGATTTGATTTGATTCTCTCACAAAACCAGTGGGGAATGTGCAGGGCCAGGAGCAATCAATCAGGCCCAAGCAGGGAAAGTCCCTAAAGTATTGGGGCAGAATGACCCCAAGAGTTAAACAACAACCAATGTTAGGAAACTGAGGGAACGGGATGTGTTTTGGCAACAGCTAACAGAATTCTTCTGCTTCTGTGATCACGACTGCTAGCTAGCAAATGCAAAACCACAACATGAGTTTAACCTTTATAAGCACACCTTGAAAACCTCTGGGGGCTGCTGGCTGTGGTTCTTTGCCTGGTGGGGTGACCCAAACTTTCATTCCTGAAGTTTCAGAGCCATTGGTAGTCCTTTCAGGATTGGGTTGTAGCAGTTTTCCATTGATTTTAACCACAGGGCATGGTAGTACTAAAAGACAACCTAGGGGATCCCCTATATTCCAGGAAAACTCTTCTTTACCTTCATTATGTAGTTGTAGTCCTGTTTCCTCTTGCTAGTCAGGATCAATCACCACAGCCAGTAATGTAATCCCCTTCTTGAGTTGTTGATCCAGGGGCATGAATAGCCCAAAGTGACCAGGTGGCAGTCTTAAATTCCAGTTCAGTGGAAACATTGTTGTTTCTCCTGGTGAAAGAGCTCCCCCTTTTATAACTAAAATTCATAGACCAGCACAGTTCAGGATCACAAGGACAGGAAGCCAAAATTTTCCTAGTAGATCACAAAGGGTAATAGTCAGTGGTGCCACTCCCATTTCCACCCCTTGGTCCCTGGACCCACGGATCCTGGCTATGGGAGAAACGGCACTGTGCAGTGGACACTAATTCAGAGCATACACAGCTTCCTGGAGAACATTACCCCAGCCCTTCAAGATATTGCCACCTAGCTGGCATTGTAACTGAGTTTTCAAAAAGCCATTCCACTGTTCTATCAATCCAGCTGCTTCTGGATGATGGGGAACATGGAAAGACCAGAGAAATCCATGAGTGTGTACCCATTCCCACACTTAAATTGCTGTGAAGTGTGTTCCCTAATCAGTAACACTGTGTGGAATACTATGACGATGGACAAGGCATTCTTTAAACCCATAGATGGTAGTTTGGCAGAGGAACTGCATGTAAGGAAAGCAAACCCATATCTAGATAATGTGTCTATTCCAGTTAGAGCAAACTGTTGCCCCTTCCATGAAGGGAATGGTCCAACGTAATCAACATGCCTCCATGTAGTGGGGAATGGTGTCATATCAGGAACTGGGTGTGGGTCTTTGCTGCTGGCAACTTGAGCACACAGCTATGGCTGTAGCCAGGTCAGCCTTGGTTAATGGACGTCTGTGTTGCTGAGCCCATACATAGCCTCAATCCCTACCACCATGACCACTTTGTTCATGAACCCACTGGGCAATAACAGGAGTTGCTGGTAAAAGAGGCTGACTTGTATCCACAAAATCTTTCATCTTATTCACTTGATTATTAAAACCTTCCTTTGCTGAAGTCATTCTCTGGGGTGCATTTACATGGGACATGAATATCTTCACGTTCTTAGCCCACTCAGAAAGGTCTATCCACATACCTCTTCCCCAGAACTCTTTGTCACCAATTTCCCCACTATGTTCTTTCCAAGTTCCTGACAATCCAATCAAACCATTAGCAACAGCCCATGAGTCAGTATACAATTGTCCCTCTGGCCAATTCTCCTTCCAAGCAAAATGAACAACCATGGGCACTGCTCAAAGTTCTGCCTACTTGAAGGATTTCCCCTCACCACTATACTTAAAGGACACCCCAGAAAGGGGTTGCAGTCTTGTCACTGTCCACTTTAGGGTGGTACCTGCATATCTTTCTGAACCATCTGTAAACCAGGCTAAGTTTTTCTTCCTCATTCAATTCACTGTAATCACCTCCCCAAGAGGCCATATTTCTGATCTGGGAAATAGAAGGTAATGTGGCAGGAGTGAAGACCATGGGCATTTGAGCCACTTCCTCATGTAATTTACTTGTGTCTTAGGACATGCTCTGGCCCTACCTCATATATACCAATTCCATTTTATGATGGAATGCTGCTGTACATGCCCAACCTTATGGATTGTTGGGTCAGACAATACCCAATTCATGATACACAACTCAGGTTCCATGGTAACTTGTTGGCCCAGGTTAATCATTCAGTCTCCACTAAGGCCCAGTAGCAGGCCAAAAGCTGTTTCTCAAAAGGAGAGTAGTTATGTGCAGCAGATGATAAGGTTTTGCTCCAAAATCCTAAGGGTCTGAATTGTGATTCTCTTATAGGGGCCTGCCAAAGCTCCAAAAATCATCTCTGTTTGCTACCGACACTTCCAGCAACATTGGATCTCCTCGATCTTATGGTCCAAGTGGCAGAGCCACATGCACAGCAGCCTGAACCAGTCACAGAGCATCCTCTTGTTCAGGTCCCCACTCAAAATTAGAAGCTTTTCTGGTCACTCAATAAATGGGCTGGAGAAACACAAACAAATGAGGAATATGCTGTCACCAAAATCCAAAGAGACAAACTAGGCATTGTGCCTCTTTTTTGGTTGTAGGAGGGGCCAGATGCAGCAAGCTATCTTTCACCTTAGAGGGGATATCTCCACATACCCCACACCACTGGACACCTAGAAATTTCACTGAAGTGGAAGGCCCTTATATTTTTGCTGGATTTTTTTCCTATTCTCTGACATGCAAATGCCTTACCAGTAAGTCTTGAGTAGTTGCTACTTCTTGCTCACTAGGTCCAATAAACATGATATCACCAATATAATGGACCAGTGTGATCTATTGTGGGAGGGAGAAATGACCAAGGTCCCTGTGAACAAGATTGTGACATAAGTCTGGAGTGTTGATATACCCCTGAGGTAGGACAGTGAAAGTATATATTGCTGACCTCGCCAATTGAAGGAAAACTGTCTCTCGTGGTCCTTAGTAACAGCTATTGAGAAAAAAAAAAAAACATTTCCAAGATCAATAACTGCCTACCAGGTACCAGGGGATGTATTGACTTGCTCAAGCAAAAATATCATATCTGAAACAACAACTGCAATTGGAGTTACTAACAGTGGATAAATAATCCACTGTTATCCTCCAAGGCCATCTGTTTTCTGTACAAGCCAAATAGAAGAGTTGAATGGGGATGTGGTGCAATTCACCACCCTTGCCTCCTTTAAGTCCTTTAGAGTGGCAGAAATCTCTGCAATCCTTCCAGGAATCTAGTATTGTTTCTGATTTACTATTTTCCTAGTTAGGGGCAGTTCTGATGGCTTCCACTTGGCTTTACACCATAACAGCCCTCACTGCATGAGTTTAAGAGCCAATTTGGGGATCCTGCCAGTCACTCAGTATGTCTATTCCAATTATGCATTCTAGAACGGGGGAAATAACTACAGAATGGATCCAGGTCCACATTGGATCCACTGAGAGATGGATTTGTCCTAAAACTCCATCAATCACTTGACCTCCATAAGCACCCCCTCTCACTGGTGGACCAGAGTGACATTTTGGGTTCCCAGGAATTAATGTCACTTCAGAACCAGTATCTAACAATCCCTGAAATATCTGATCATTTCCTTTTCCCCAGTGCACAATTACCCTGTTAAAAGGCCATTAGTCTCCTTGGGGAAGGTGTGGGGGAGGATTAACAGTATAGATTTGTGGCAGTGTAACATGGTACTCCCCCAATGAGACCTGGCCTCCTTTTCATTCAATGGGCTCTAGGCCTGTAAACTGTCTCAAGTTTGGAAATTCAGTAAGGAGTCATGACTCTGTGTTTTTGTAATTCAAGTTAGACTTCGGTTCACTTGACCTAGAACACTTTTGGTTATACAGCTCAAACAGGAATTTAGTAGAATGTCCATCTATTTTATTTCTAGATACCCCATGATTTGCTAGCCAGTGCCACAAATCTCTGAGAGTTAGATTATTTTGACACCTACTTTGAGTTTGCTGTCTATTATAATAGCCACATTCACCCTGTCTTTGGCAATTAAATGCAGCCACCTGACTTCTGCCAACTTAGGATCTGGTCATCCCCACTGTGTTTAAGGATTCCAGCTCAGTAACAGCAGTTCCTTCAGTAATATCTGACCTACAGAGATGTACAACCACAGAGTTCTTCAGGGATGATAACGTTAGTTTCACAAATTTATTTCTCACTGTTCTGGTAAAAGGTGCACCTCTTTACATTCCTAGGTTGTAAGAGCAGACTTTGTGGGTGGGCCATGGTGGCTCAGCAGGCAGAGTTCCTGCCTGCCATGCCAGAAACCTGGGTTCAATTCCCAGTGCCTGCCCATGCAAAAAAAAAAAAAAAAAAAAGGCAGGCTTTGCATGATAAATACACTCTAACATTCCAATCTTTCTAAGCCGCAGGATCCCGTCATCTACATTATACTAGGGCACTTCATTTCACCCTCAGGTAATGTAGGCCAGCTTTTGATCCATGTCTCCTCCACCCATCCAAAGAACTGTTAATGCCTTTTCTAACCCCTTGAGCTATAACATTAACTGCAGAATGTCTACTTAGTGGGCCCATACCAATAAATTCAGCCTAATCCAGACTTATATTCCTCCCACCATTATCCAACCCCCTTAAAATCCATTGCCACATATATTCCTTTGATTTCTGACTATATAAATAGGAAAACTCTCAGTTCCTTTGGAGCATATGATACCTCTTTATGTGTGATATTCTGTACCTCACCTTTAAGGGCCTGTTGGAAACGTAGTCTAGTTATAGGTCTGGAAGAAATGAGGGGTGGTGAGGGTGGGTCATGAAAATAATTAAAAGTCTCTTCCAAGCCATTTACTTCAGGGCATTCATTTTCAGTTTCATCTCATGAAACAGGATTAATCACTCTAGAGCTAATCCCTTCAGGTGGAGTTTGGGTGACCATGTTGTCAAGGCAACCTGGAAGTGGGGTGGCTATGTCCTCAGGGCAGACCTCAGGGTTCTCCAGAGAAGACTCAGCACGACCTAAGGTTTCATCCTCACCACCAACATCATTATCAATCCATATGTCACAATCACATTTTTCAAGGTCCCATTCCTTTCTAATCAATGCCCTCACATTTAACGGGAGACACCATCCAAGAGAGAGATTTCAATTTATGTTGTAAAATTGTTACTCTAACAATAAGATTCTGAGTGTGATTTTAGGAGATCTCAAGTCTATGCCTACATGAAATAAGATTTTCCTTCAGAGACATACACAGAAACGTATACATCTTTCAGACGGTGCTTAACCTTTTCAGTTGAAGCCTTATGTCGATGCCTTTCACTCATTAATGTATATAGTGAATCTAACAACAACCAGCCAACATCTCTATATTTTCTATTTCCACAAAACTCTGTAAAGGTGTCAAAAACATTATCTGTCAGAGCCTGGCTTCGTACAAGACAATCATTAGAAGAATCGAATGGTGATATTTTAACTATCTCTTTTGCCAACTCACTCCATGGATTGACGGTGTCATTCTGATTGTGGGAATCAGAGTCCTCAGTGCCTTAGAGTCCAGTAAGAGTAGAAAACAATTCATAAAAACCCATTTTTAGGATTCTGTTTCTTAAGAGTCAATTCTGGTACCAAATTTTATTAGTCAGGATTCTCTAGAGCAACAGAATCAACTGACAATATTCATAAATAGAAAATTTAGAAAAGTGTCTCATGTAACCATGGGAATGTAGAGTCCAAAATCTGTAGCGCAGGCTGTGAAGCTGACGATTCTGATGGAGGGTCTGGAAGAACTCCACAGGAGAAGGTCAACAGCCGGAGGGGGAAAACAACTTGCCTCTTTGGAATCTTCCTTGAAAGGCTTCCAGTGATTAGGTTAAACCTCACTCGTTAAAGAAGACACTCTCCTTGGCTGATTATAGATGGAATCAGCTGTGGTTGTAGCCAAAGTGGTCATGATTTAATTTTATGAAATGTCCTCATAGCAAAAGACAGGCCAGCACTTGCCCAATCAGAAAAACAGGTACCACAACCTGGCCAAGATGACCCATAAACCTAACCATTACACATTCTCTGAACTAGGCAGATTATGACAATATTATAGATCCCATCCATCTCTGGAGGAAAGAGTTTGGAAAAATGACCCTACCCTAGGAATGGTGCGAAAATACATGGAAAGCCATGCATTGCACCATGAGGTAGGACAGGGGTACACGGGTGAGATTTTCATGACTGTACAATCTGCTTATATCTGAGCCTCTCCCCAGGAATCTTGCATTTACAGTGTCCAATTTTCAAGGAGCCAGGTATGCTCCCGGTGAAGTTCATGTTTTGAAAGTGTCCCACTGCCCTTACAATGGGTCCAATAGGTGTGCTTGGGCCTGCGCAGTAGAGAACAAGAATTCTCATTCCTTAAAGACAAGACAAAGTTATGAGAAAACTGCTTCCCAGATCCAGATGCAGGGAGGAGGGAGTTAGAGGCAAGTGTGTCTGCCCAGGAAGCACAAGGTAGACCTGCCCTCCCTGTGAGGACCTCAGGGAAGATCTGCCTTCAGAAGCCTGTGGCCATGCAGGGACCATAGACAGTGTGTCAAGTTCTTTCAGGTGAGATTACCTGTTTCAAAGGAAACTATCACAGACAGTTTAATATTATATTTATAGAAAATACTTTGATGATTTTAGGGAAAAAGAATACATGACAAGTTATTGATTGTTTTGACATAAAAATTATAAGGTATTTATTGTGAATATGTCATTTTTAGATTATAAATCAAATACTATATATTGAGAGCCTGTATGTACATGAGTGCGATGCAGTGATGAAATTTTATGTAAGGACTTATGATATGTAAGGGTATTAATATGAGTGCTGGGACCTGGTCTTAGATGTCACGTGAGAGGGAGGATCAAATGCACTCACTTGATGCTGCTCCTTGGGAGACCCAGGCTTTCCTACCTTGTCCTCATTCTCTAGAGGATGTGCAGCTCTATTTGATGGTGGGTGAAGGATTACTGGCCTGAACATTTTGAGAAATGTGATTTAAATGAAAACTAACAACTTTGCAGGGTGGGCAAATGCAACGGTATTTCACATTTTCAGGCACATTCCAAAGATTGGACAATTGCCATAATTTACATAAAATTGTATTAAATATATATGAATACATGCATTTATTTCATATATATGTTTCACATATCAATTTCATATATATATATGAATGTATGTATTAAAAGATACATTTGACAACATAGAAAAAACTTATCTGAGTTTGAATATTTTATATATCATAGCACTGCTCATAAAAGATGTAATAGCTGTTCAGGGAGTAACTTATTCTGAAGCAAGAAGAGGGAAACCCAGGCAAAGCCACAATGTTCCCTGCACGCCCTCTGCTGGTGGCGAGCACCTCCTGCAGCCCAGCCTCCTCCTGTTTACAGCAGGGGAGGTTTGTGCCTGGGCTCACAATGACTTCCCCTATCTGTGTCTTTCGCACAGTAATAGATGCCCGTGTCCTCAGTGCTCACACTGTTCAGCTTTAAATAAACTTCATTCTTGGAGGTGTCCCTGGAGATGCTGAGTAGGGACTGAACAGGTGGATTCTTGTTTATATTTCCATCATAACCCATGTGACCAACCCACTCCAGCCCTTTTCCTGAGGCCTGGTGGATCCAGTCGAAACCACAGTCAGTTAAAGGAAATCCAGAAATAGTGCAGGTGAGGGACAGGGTCTGCAATGGCTTCACCAGTCCAGCTCCTGACTCCTGGAACTGTACTTGAGACAGGACACCTGGAAATAATTAGAAACGTGATAAGTCAAGTTCTCATTTCCATCACCCCATTAACTTCATATCTGAACCCCTGAGACACTCACATCTGAAAGTTGTCACCAAAAAGAAGAAGAACGCTAAGCATTCCATGTTCATGTTGATGACATCCGTGATGCCCAGGGAATCTTATCCAGATTGAGAAGGACCCTGAATTTAAGTAAAGGTGGGCTTTGTGTTCATTGGTTTTCCCAAGGGGTAATTTGCATTTGGAAGGTGACTCTGTATGTAAAATGAAAGCAGATGAGGGGAGGTTTTATTAGGGCACCCTGGGAGCAGGATGCTGGCTGAGGCCTAGTAGAATGAACTGTTCTCCTTGGGATTCCCATGCTAAACGCTTGTTCCGCTACTTTAAGTTAGGAAAAGTATTCAATGAGAACTTAGAAAAAATCAAGCTTCAATAATGACACTGAAAATATGGTAATAGAGCCCCAAACCCCTAGGATATACATATACACACAAATACATACATACACACATTTATGTATGTGTTCATGTGAATATATATGGAATATTTAATATGTATAATATATGGTAATATTCCCCATCATTTTTGGTTATCAGTTGAGGGAATGGTGCTTCATGCCATAATCTCCACATTGTTGATATCATTCCTCAGTTGTAACTTCATGTGTGAATTTTAGTAAGTTAGTGCTTTTTGCTCATCCCCCATAGGAGCCAGAAAGAGCATGGGTGTCCCTCACGTTTCACAACCATCATTGCAGAAGCACTAGCTGTCCTGGCCCTGCCATGACACATCACACCTGTGTTTGGGGAAGGTCAAAACCCCTTACCCTTGATTCCTTCATCTGAATATTGACTGGTTTTGAGCCACTCATCTCTAAATATGTCTGTCAAACTTATATCATGGATGCATCAAGAAACAGATAAGCTGAGAACTGAACTTTTGCATACAAAGAAACCAGAAATTCATGTAGTGAAAAATTCATGGCTTCCAGAAAATGAGGCCACAGAGAAATGTGGCCCATATGACCAGTCAGTCATTACAGGACAAGCCAGGATTGAAGATGGAACTATCCAGAAAGAATGTGAGGAAGGTCCCATTATCAGATAGATTTGATCCTTTATGCTTCATGTGAAGTCTGCCATTTTTATGCAAGAACTTATGAATTGAGTGCCAGGCTGGATTGAAAGGGACAGAAAAGAAGAAAATTCAAGGAAAATAACCTCAGAGGCAGAAACATGGAAGGTAGAATCTCATGTCAAGAAACCTTGGGCCTGGAGAGTGACCCACCCAAACCCCTGCAGGGAGAGAGTGGACCAGAGTCAGAGAGTGGGCCTTCCTCCTGCATGTTCATGGAGAGCTCTGTCGCCCCACATTCAGGCCAATTTCTTTTACCCCAGGCTTCAGAGAGGGAGGAACATATTCCTTAGGGATTGGAGGAGGAAACTGGCTGCTACCCAAGTTATCTGAAGAGATTGATTATGTGCCCCAGAGATGGCAGAGGATATGTGTGCCCTCAGATGCATGAGGAGGGTGGTGTCTAGATACAGGCAGTTCCCCAATTTTGGCCAATCTTGCAATACTCTTTCCAGTGTCTGTAGAGAACAGGGCTTGGAAAGGGTAGGATTTCCACTTTCTAAAGCCACCAGGACAAATGTCTTTCAGAAATTGAAATCTAATGGAGGTTTCCCTGCAGGTTTTCTGAATTGTTGATTTCTGCTGACCCTGTTTACCTTCCAGTTTCTCCCAACTGCAATGGGATGTGGGTTCGGTGACTGGTCCATCTTTGCAGATTGGAAACAGATAACTTGCTCTAAGTTCACAGATACAGAGGCAGAGGAGAATTGTGCCTTAGGACAAACCACGCCTACAGTTGACTTGTATGAGATTTGTATTGAGTTTGTATTGAATTTCTACTGTTACTGAAATGTTTTAAGGATTTGTGATATTCTGATCAATGTATTTTGTATATGGAAAGATTTAATGAGTTGTACAAAGGCTATGTATGCATAGTTAGTTGAAAAATATCTCTGTTATTGTTTCTAATTTAGAGATGGTTCAACAGTATTTGCATTGTTTACAAATAGAGGGGTGGGCTCTGTGATAGAATCAGGTGTCAACTTGGCCAGGTGATGGTGGCCAGTTGTTCTGTTGCTGCGGACTAAAATCATCAGCATGTGATTTCATCTACGGTTGTTTATATCTGCAGTTGTCTTCCTCAATAAGTGACATTTAATTAAATCAGCTGGAGGCTTGTAATGAGAAGTCAGAATAGAAAGAATGAGCTCAGAGCTGACATGGTGCCAGAAGTTTGGAGATGCAGAGAGGAAAATATCCAGGGTAAAGGATTTGAAACCAGAAGGCAGGAGAGAAATCCAGCAGAGATCACCTGTGTCTCCCTGCCTTTCTTTCAAAGAACTACAAATTGATCACTAAAATAAATTCCCTTTTTAAAGGCCAATCCATTTCATATACATTGCATTCCAAAGCATTCATAAATTAAAAAAGCAGATCTATTGGTATGAATATGAAATTATTCACACCAATAGATGAATTATTCACATAATATGAAAATTTTGTCAAAATTTGTGTAAGTTTTAACTTGTTGGTGGGTGTTTTTGCAGTTTCCAATTTCTGGGCATTACAATGCCATCTGCAACTCATCTTGGACATGTAGCATGTGAGAAAAATAATTTTCTTTCCTTACATCAACACCACATTCAAGAGATCTGGAAAAACTGCAAATTATCAAAAGGCATCCAACTTATTACATACATAAAGGTGCAGCACAAATGAAAATCTTTAAAAAAAGAGTTGCTATAAGAAATGTAGGGCCAAAAGTAAAGCCTAATTGGTGCAGTTATGGCAAGATCCCAAATAAGGTGGTAAGAAGTTTAAACAGTTATAGTTAATAAATTTATAAATGCTGAGTTTGATAAATTTGCTAGAGGGAGCATCAAATAGGCCATATCTAGTCAGTTTTTAGGTTTTCCACCAGAATTATGTAAAATACACACACACACACAACCCAAACAGTGTAGAACAAAATGTTCATCACTCAGTGCTTCTTGGAGAGAAAAATAGCATGATTGTATAAATTCATTCATACAAACTTGTTAGATTCACCACAAAAAAAAAAACATTCTGCAGGGGGAAAGCAAACAAACTGCCTATGGGTAGTGGCGAGATCCAACTGAAAGTAGAACACAAAGTTCTTCATGGAATGATTGCCCAAAACTGTGTCCCCTCTCTTCACTGAGGAATAACATCCAAAACCTGCAGAAGTTCTCTGAAATAGGCAGCTGATGACAATACTGTAGATCCGATCCATTTGGGGAGGAAATATCTTGGAAAAATGGCACTACCCTAGGAATGGTGCAAAAATACATGATACGGTGGCATGACACAGTGGCTGAGCAGGCAGAGTTCTCACCTACATGGAGGACACCTGAGTCTGATTCCCAGTACCTGCGTATACTAAAAAAAAAAACATAAAAACCCATGGTAGGCCATGCATTAAATCATAAGAAAAGACAGGAGAATATAGGTAGTGTTTCTGCCACTGTTCATCCTGTTCAGATCCCAGCCTCTTCCCAGGAATCTTGGATTCACAGAGTACAACTTGCAAGAAGCCAGGTATGCCCCAGGTAAAGGTTGTGTTTTGAAAGGGCTTCATTGCCCTTATGGTAGGTCCAATGGGTGTGCTTGGGCCAGCACAGTAGAGAACAGTACTTCTCATTTCTTAAAGACAAGCAACAGTTGGGAGAAAACTTCTTCCCAGATATAGATGCAGGGAGGAGGGAGTTAGAGGCAATTATGTCCACCCAGGAAGCACAGGGTAGACCTGCCCTCCCAGGACCTCAGGAAAGATCTGCCTTCAGAAGGCTGTGGCTGTGCAGGGACCATAAACAGCGTGTCAAGTTCCTTCCGGTGACATTACCTACTTCAAAGGAAACTATCACAGAGAGTTTAATATTATATTTATAGAAAATAATTTGATGATTTTAAGGAAAAAGAATATGTGACAAGTTATTGATTGGCACAGACACAAAAATTAGAAGGAATTTTTATGTGAACCTGATATTTTTAGATGATAAATCAATTGAGGGTCTGTGTGTGTGTGAGTGTGATACAAAGATGGCATTTAATTTAATGTATGCATACAATTCAAGGGTCTTCATGTAAGTACAGGTACCTGGTCTTTGATGTCATATGAGAGGGAGGATGAAATGGATTCACTTGACACTGGTCCTTGGGAGAGCCAGAATTTCCTACATTCCACACTTCTTCTGAAGTTCTGGGGCTCTATATGATGGTGGGTAGGGGATTACTTGATGAACGTTTTCAGGAAAGTGAGTTAAGTAGAATCAAACAACTTCATGGGGTGGGTAAATGCAAGGTTTTTTATCACATCTTTAGGCACATTCAGAAAATTGGACAATTCCCACAATTAACATACAATTTTATTAGATATATATATAGGTATTAAAACATGCATTCGGTAACATAAAAATAGTTTTCTGAGTTTGAATGTTATGTGTGTTATAACACTGCTTATAAAAGATGCAATTGCTGTTGTGGGAGTTATTTACTGTGAAGCAAGAACAGGGAAATCCAGGCAAAGAAACGATGGTCACTGATCGCCCTCTGCTGGTCATGAGCACCTCCTGCAGCCCAGCCTCCTGCTTTCAGCAGGGGAGGTTTGTGTCTGGTCTCACACTGACTTCCCCTAGCTGTGTCTCTTGCACAGTAATAGGTGCCCGTGTCCTCGGTGCTCAGGCTGTTCAGCTTTAAATAAACTTCATTCTTGGAGGTGTCCCTGGAGATGCTGATTTGGGACTGAAGAGCTGTGTTCTTGTATGTATTTCCATTATAACGCATGGAACCAACCCACTCCAGCCCTTTTCCTGGAGCCTGGCGGATCCAGCTCACACTATTGTCAGTTAAAGAGAATCCAGAAGTAGTGCAGGTGAGGGACAGGCTCTGCGATGGCTTCACCAGTCCAGGTCCTGACTCCCGCAACTGCACCTCGGACAGGACACCTGGGAACAAGGAGAACCACAGTGAGTCATGTTCTCATTTCTATCACCCCATTACCTTCATATCTGAGTCCCTGAGACACTCACATCTGGAAGCTACCACCAGAAAGAAGAAGAACCCTAAGCTTTCCATGTTCGTGTTGATGATGTCGGTGATGCCCAGGGAATCTTATCCAGATTGAGGAGGAACCTGAATTTATGTAAATGTGGGCTTTGTGTTCATCTGTTTTCCGAAGTGGCAATTTGCATTTGGGAGGTGACTCTGTATGTAAAATGAAAGCAGATGAAGGGAGGTCCTTCTATTAGGGCACCCTCGGAGGAAGATACAGGCTGATGCCTGGGGTCACACAATTCTCTCATTGGGGTCCCCTCACTAATACCTTGTTCCTTTCCTTCCAGACAGGAATGTGTTGAATGAGGAGGTATAAGTTGCCAGGGGTCAATGATGGCTCTGGAAATATGGAAATAGGGCTCCTAACCACAGGAATATATATATACACACAAATACATATGTACACACATTTGTGTGTGTGTTTATGTACATGTATATCCTATACATATGGAATAGATAATATAAAATATGATTATATTCCCTATTAATGTTGGTTATCAGTGGAGGTTAGGCTGCTTGATGCCACCTCTCCAGTTTGTTGTCATTTCTCCATTGTAACTTCATGTGTGAAATTTTGGTTGTCAGTTGTCAGTGATTTTGCTGATCCTGAGGGAACAAGAAAGGCCCTGTGCATTTCCACACCTCTCACAACCACCACTGCAGAAGCACTACTTGACCTGACCCTGCCTTGAAACCTCACACCTGAGCATGGGTTAGGTCAAAACCACTTACCTTGATTCCTTCACCTGAGTAGTGCCAGGTTTTGAGCCACCCATTTCTAAACATGTCTACTCAACTTATCATTTCTTGAATACAGATTGAAAGCAGGTTGCAAATTGGCCTCTATCCATTTTAGTTAACAATTAAATAATAAATGTGGGGAGATAATAATCTGTACCTGGTTCTAGTTGTTGAGGCAGCAGCATGAGGTGAAACAGAAGTGGCCTGGATATGAAAATCACCAATGATTTTGGAAAGAATTTGGGGATAAAGGAGATCATTATAAATTATGTTCAAAACTAAGGATCTGATGTATGAGACATTCAGAATTTCCATGGATGCAGGTGCTCTGATGGGAGGTGCCTGGAGGAAAATGAAAACAATGTGTGGAGTAAATTTTGTCATTGTAAGCACACTGCACTGAAGGGCAAAATGCATCTTTCATGCATGACATATTTCACCTTCTCCAGTTTGCTACATTGATTGTGAGGTTGGCATTTCATAGCATTAATTCACGTGGATGACTTTCTGCACATATTGTTTGTTTCATATAATTTCATAGCTTTTATTTATTGAGTACAATATAGTCACATTAACTATATGCATGGGTACAAATGGCAATTTGCAGTTCCACACGAGTCCTCAGAGAACAGAATTTCGGTTCTGATTTAGTTGGTGAGTGAGGATGTCTCCTCAGCATTTCCCAGGAGCCTGCAGAAGCCACTGCCTGAGCCACAACCTGATCTCCAGGTAAGGGGTCTGATCATTGCAATTTAGGTGACAGTATCCACATCATCCATTGTCATGGAACAGAAGGAGCAAAGGGAGATGTGATAACAAAGATTAGGGGAAAACAGATTATCAGACAGATAGACAATCAGATCAGCGCTGTGTCTGAAGTACACACTTCAGTCTGAGTAGGAGTGCAAGTTGAAATCCACTGAAATCTAGAACCTAGAACAACTATCTCTAGGTTCTCATGTAAATTTGAAAGATTTTTCCAATGCACAATCTTACTCAGTTACCTTCCTTCCATCTCCATGTAAAAGACTCACCAGTTTGCCTTGAGCTACTCAGAATTCTGAACTGGGATGATATTGACAGGCACATTTATGCTTTTATAAAAGAGAGCTGGCTGAATTTGCCTATGACTGTGCTTCGATATATTGCAAACAAAAGTTTTCTAATTCATGGCATCAGTGATAGAAACAGAAAGGTTAATTTAAGGATGCTCTCTGGGGAAACAATTAGCTTGAGAGGAAGCCCCAGACCCTAACAGGACACCAGCCCTTAACCATCTCCCTGCACCTGCTCTTGTAACTGATCCTTGTGCTCAGTGGGTCATAGTTACCCCACCAGCCACCCCACGGGGGAGATTTATGTCTGGGTTAGCATTGCCTTGCCCTCACTGGGTCTCTCACACCTTAATAAATGGCCATTTCCTCAGGTGTCATGGTGTTCATTTGCAGATTCAGCTATCATCTGCATTGCTCCTGGAACTGCTGAACCTGCCCTTCCAGAGGGAACTACCACTACCACTGATAACAGACCTTCTCCATCCCCTTGCCTGGCCCTGCCTGGCCCAGGGCACTTGTTTAAGAGTGAATCCCAAGGATGTACTGTAGTGGTACATAAAATATCTGAGCTGTCTCATGTTGTCCCCAAACTCCACCGGGGGCACATCACACAAGATACCTGCAAACAGACAATAGAATTTGATGGATACCTACACACACACACACAGACACAGATGCATGTGCAAATGCATAAATTAACACCACTTCACCTCTTTTTCTATAAGATTTCCAGGGAATATTGACAATAGATAAGCTCAGCTCAGCACACAATTCATGTTGCTTCATCTTCCTCAGTACTAAGGGGAGAACACAGACACAGTGGAGAGGGTTCTCTACCACAGCTGCAGGGACTGAGGCTGCAATGTGTCCTGAACTAAAGGAAGGAGCCCCATCTGCATGTCCATCTCATAAGGCACATAAGCTCCCACCCTGTCTCTGAATCTCATTCCTAGCCGCTCAGTCTCTGCAGCAAGAGTTCTCTGTGACAAATCAGTGAGAATTCAATTGATATTGCATGCATGGAAGAAAATTTCAGTCAAATAAACAGTGCAATGCTTTCTCTCCAGACTTCTTCCTAAAGAATTGCACTTACAGAAAATATTCCATAATTGAAGGTCATGCTGACCAGCTTCCTATTGAGAGCAGGGTGCTGGGTGAGGCTCCTGATCACTCATAGTCTAATGGTTCCGGAGTACAATCATTTCCATCATCCCTATGCTGGATTATGGTTGGTTTTTGAGGTATTAGTTGAGGGGAGGCTATTTGGTGACCATTTCCAGCTTGTTGATGTCATTTCTTAGTTGTAATATCGTGCATGAAATTGTAGTAAGTTACAGTGTTGATAGATATTTCCTTACTACAATTAGTGGTATCTTCCACTGTGGGATCCATAAAGGAAGTCTAGATGTTCACGTCTCTCACCACCATAACTGCCCAAGCCCAAATGTGCCCTGGCCCTGCAGTGATATGCCACACCTGTGCAAAAGAGCATGTTACACTTTTCTTTGATTTCCTGGAATGAACTTGATATATTTTCATCCAATAACTTCTAAAAGTGCCGTTCTAACTTATCATAATAAGAATGCAATTAGAAGAAGAATATTGCAACCTGGCTCCTCAATAATATTAGGTAAAGATTAAGCAATAAAGCAACAAATTCACCTCTGTCTGTTTTCATGTTGGTGAGGCAGCAACTTTAGGTGAAAAGAATTGTACTTGGAACCTATAGTCAGCAATGAGTGTTGCTCATCTTAAAAAATGTTTCAAACTTAGGAACTTGTACATGAAGCATTAAGAAAGTCCATGGATGGAGGTGTTGAGAGGTCTTGGTGGCATGCACCAAAATTAAATTGACATGTGGAATGAATTTTATCATGGTGAGATCATTGCTTTGAAGTTTGAAGTTCAAAATGTATTTTCATGGATGACATATTTCCACATATGTTGTTTGGTGCATTGATTGTGAGATTGTCATTTACTCACTTTAATTCATGTGGATGAACAGCTTTTCACAACTTGTGCTTTATGTAACTTTACAGCTTTCCATTTATCAAAACCATTATATTCATATACCATTTTATCCCAACACCATTACCTGCATGGACACAAATGGGCATTGGCATTTTCTACATGAGTCCACATTCAGAAATCTGAGTTAAGGTCCCTATCATGGCTGGCTGATGATGTCTCCTCAGCATTTTCCAGGTATGGGCATGAGCCAAATCCAGCTTACAACCCAATCTTCAGATAAAGGACATGAGATTTAGAATTAGACTTCAGGACCCACAACATCCACAGTCAGCGAGAAGAAGGAGGGAAGAGAGATATAAGAAGGATTATGTGAAAGGAAAATAAGACAAATAGATAATATGATCAGTACTGAGATTGATGTACAGCCTTCTGTGTGGGTAGGAGTGCAGTTTGAAATCCACTCAAATCCTGTCACTGGAATAGCCATTCTCTTGATGGACAAGTGAATCTCAAAGATTTCACTTAGGAAACGTTACTGGGTGTTTTGTCTTCCAGCTCACTGGGAAATGATCACCCGTTTGCATTGAGCTCTTCAGGATTCTGGACCAGGAAAATACAGGCAAAGTCATTTCTGTTTTAAAGAGGGGCAGTTGGCTATTTTTGCACATGATTGGGCTTCTTCTTACTGTACAAAAACTTTTCTAATTCATGACATCAATCTTAGACACAGAGAAAGAAATTACGGATGCTTCCTGGGAAACAGCTGGAGAGGAAGCCCATGAAGGTGACAGGACACCAGCCCTTAACCATCTCCCTGCACCTGCTTCTGCAAATGATCCTCAGGCTCAGTGTCCTGACTATCCCCTGGTGGTCACCACAAAGGAAATGTTTATAGTTGGTTGAGCATTTCTTGCTTGTCACCATGATTCTTGCACATTAATAAATAAAATGCTGTGTCTGCAATTTCCAGGCTATTCATTTGGAGAAACAGGTTTTTATGGGTGTAGTCCCTGGAGGTGGTGAATTGTCTCCTCCTGATGTCTGCATACTTCATTCCTTCATGTTCAACAGGTACACATGACCCTCCCCAACAATAACACTGGAGCCTGGTGACCAACTGCTTGGAATTCTTATTAAAGTTGAATCCTGTTGATACACAGGAGAGGCACAAACATCCTCAGGTCTGTCTTACAGGGCCCTCAGACTTCAGCTGCTGTAATTCAGACAGGACACTGCAAACAGACATTAGAAATTAGGTAGCACATTGGCACAACCATACATGCAAACAAACACCAATGAACACACATATTCACAATATAGCACCCCCAGGTTCTCAATGATGTTATTACGGACCATTAACAAAAGAAACCCCAGCTAAGCAGATATTACTTGGTCCTTCTTATTCCTCAGCCCTGTCTGAGCCCTCCGTAGAATAGGGAAGTCACACACACAGGGCAGTGGGCTCCTGTTTCAGAGCTGCAGGACCTGGGTGTGGACTGATTTCAAGAATAGAAGGAAGAGGCCCGTTTGCTTGTCAGTCTCCTCATTGGAAACATCAGCTCATTCTCTGCTGCTGAGCCTCTCTCCTGGTCTTGTTTCTTTCTATCCATAGCTATGCAAAAATAATGAGTGAGAAATCATCGACATTGAGCACAGGGGGGAATATTTCAGTCATAGAAAGATTGCAGTGCTTTCTCTTCCTGTGCGTAATATATGTATTCTCTAAATATTAAATGGGTGTATTTTTAAAGGGAAATCATACTGACAATGTCAAGGTCAAGGTCCTTACAGAAGACCCTGGGTCTTCATGGGTCCAGGATACCAGAGCATTTCCCTCCCCTATCATCATGAGTTTTCAGATCCAAGGAGCAGAGAAGATAAAAGAACATTTCCTGGGTTTCTATCTCTGTAGAACACATGTGGTCCAGATAATAGCCACTGTATTCTATCCTCCAACCTGCTGGATATAGGAGTCAAGAGATTAATTTGCTGGATATCTGTGTGTCAAAGCTCATGATACCTGCTCCAATAATGCATAATCCATATCATTCACCCCCACAGTAAAAGTGTCCGGTAACTTGGGTGATTGCTTCCTGTTAATTCCCAGCAAAGTACAGATCCTCAGGGTTTAGTTCTCCAGAGAACACTAACAGATTTCTCTTAGGTGCTTTCTGAAAGTCTTGTGACTGAGGAAGCAACCAGCCTCCTCACAAGCAGGCTGCCCATCTCATTGACCTTGGAGTCCACATCTCCCTCCATTCTTCCTGCCTTCTGTTGTGTTGATTCTAATCAAGTTACTCAAGTTCGCTGGGAAATTTCACATCAGACACAATGGCCTTAAGTTCTGAACAGAGACAAGGCACTTGCTGCATCTGTAAGAATCACCCAGGGCAGACAGCATGCTTTCCTGTGAGTCTTGATTGCATGAGAAAGGGGTTGCTCTGTGATGTGAGGTACAAAGATACTCCACAATGGCCCAGTTTTCCCACCAAGCATGGTGATGGGATGGAGCTCATGTTGCACCTCCAGGACCTCTGTCTCCATCCAAAGCAGCCTGATGTGGACATGGATATTGCAGAAGTCATCTGATTATCCACTGGTACTGGCTTACACAGCTTCTCTGGGTCTTCAGAGATTGAACACTAATGCAAGACAGCACCCGATGGTCATCCTGGTGTTACTTGTCATATCTATGAGGTCACCCTTGGTTCCCCTGCTTCTCTGAGCCTCCATAATCAGACAAAGTCACTTCAACTTCTCACCAAATAAGGCTGAACAGTATAAGGTATCCCAGTGCTCGGGCTCCACTCGCACAGCTGCAGGGTCAGGTTCAGGCTGGTTTATATCAGGAAAGGGAAGGGCCATATTCTGAAATCCTCCTAATATATACCAAGTTTGGGGGTTAGAGTTGGGGAAATACATTTTCCAAGAGCACATATGAGTGTCCTGGTAGAGTCAGAAGGCAATGATACCATTTGGGACAATATGATCCCTTTCCTTGTGATAATGCTGGAGTAAATACTTATAGCCCATGACCTTATGTCATCAACACACATACCATATGCAGGGGATATAAGTGATACCTCCATTTCACAAGTATCAATTTTCATGCAGAAAAGTGGAAGTTTTGGCTACTATGCCCACAGTCAACAGGCTGGTGAGAGTCAGACTGAGTCTGCCTTGTACAACTCAACACCAGTAACAGATCTTCCCATGACCCCGCTCCAGAAAAGAGTGGGTTATGCCTAAGGAGATTTCCAGCACCCCTCTTTGTGTAGTCAGAACGTAATGTATTTCGTCTGCATTCTAGCGTTTACCTAAAGAATTCAGAGAGAATCGGGGTTCATCCAGATGAATTTAAAGGAGTCTCTGGATTTTGACAGGATATTATGTATCTTTCTATTTGTCCATCCTATTAATTTATTTGCTTGTTTGTAGCAACATTATTGAACATAATTGATATATGATATCTTCACTTTATTTAAATACAGTTTGATAAATATTTGTTTATTGTTTGTATTAAATATACAGACAATATATTTTTATATATATGCAATAAAATACATTTATTTAAACAATATTTACTTAATATCATATAAGATTAATATATAATATTTATATATTATATATAGAGAAAATATATACAAAATAAATATAATATATATTCATATGTCATGGGTATGTATGTTCATACATGTTACCATACCTACAATCCAGATAGGGAACTCCTAAAGTCCTTCTATTATTACTACCTCTGGCTCCTTCCCTGTTCTCTAGGCATCAGTTGAATTTTTTTCAATAATTATTTACTGATACATATATAAATCATATACAATGAGATTCTCACATTTAAAATAATATAATTCAAATTATATTCAGAAATATGTGGCACCGTCACCAGAGTAGTGTTAAAATGTTTTCATCACTTCTCAGAGAAACAATATAACCTCTAGATAGCACCACTCTAACAATCAAATTTCTATCAAGATATAATTTACGGGGCGGTCCATGGTGTCTCAGCAGGCAAGAATGCTTGTCTGCCATGCCAGAGCACCCAGGTTCGGTTCCCAGTGCCTGTCCATGTAAAAGAAAAAAAAGATATAATTAACAAATTATCTACTTTATAGATTGTGCCATGCTAGGTGTTCATATGAAATTCTCGCAAATTAGCTGGTCATCTGGATTGGGCTTCTTTCACTTACCAAAATGTTCCAAAGAGCCATTCAAATGGTATCAAGTATATATAATTCATATCTTTTTTACTTTTCAAAATATTGTCCTTCCAAAATATATACAACCCAAGATCTTTCATTTTCCAAGTTTCTTACATGGTTCATTACCATGGTTCATTACCATTACAACTGGTAATATTAAAGACATTCTCAATTTTGTGCTACAACCATCACCAAACATTGCTAAAATATGTTCACCTCAAGCACAATATTGTTACCATTAAGATTAAACTCCAAATCAGATCCTGAATCTGTGACCTCTAATGGACTTTCTGCGTCTGTGCATTTGCTTTTCATAATCATTTAGCATAAGTGAAATCATAACAAATTTTGACCTTTGTATTTGACTTGATAACTCCGTAACACTTTCCAAAATTCACCTGTGTTGTAGCATGCACCCAAGCCTTCATCACTTTATACAGCTGAATGATAATCCTTTGTGCATATATGGCATATTTGTGTCTCCATTCATCAGTTAATGGATGCCGGATTGCTTTCACAAATTGACTATTGTGAAAAACACTGTGTACAAATATGGTTGAATCTTGGTTTTCAAAATTTGGGGATATATACAAATAAGTGTAATTTCAGTGTTATATTTAGTGTTACATCTGATAATTTGAAGACTTTCACATTTGTTTACTAAAGGTGTTTGATTATTCATCAACTCCATCACCGGTATGACAGACTTTCTACTTATGCATACCCTCACAATATGTAAATAGAAGATTTATAAAGGAGTCTTATGCAACCATGGAATGGTAGAGTCCAAAATCTGTAGGGCATGGGGTGAGGCTTGCAGTTCTGATGAAGTGTCTGGATGAAATCTAAAAGACAGCCTCACTGACTGAAGAAGCAATGAAAAAATTCTCTCTTCTTCCTTAAAAGCTTTCAACTGATTGCATTCTCTCATTGGTGGGAGACATGCCTTAGTTGATCACATATGTAATCAGTCATAGATCCAATGAGCTGACTGATGACTTAGTACACCATAATTCTAGTTTATCAACCAGCCACAAAATATCCTTGCAGCAATTGTCAGACCAGTACTTCCCTGACCAGAAAACAGGTCATCATCATTGGCCAAATGACATCAGAACCTAATCACCACAGTTCATTCCTTTTCTAATTGGCAACTATACATATCACCTTGAAATACGATTAATTTCCAAATAGAACACTATATCAGATCTATGTTTTACCTAATAATGCTCAACTGCCTGTGTACAACAGGAAAGGTACTACATCTCTCCAGAATTGGGTGCAAGACCTTAGGTGACATTGTCTTTAAACATCTTATCCTATGACTTAAATTTTGTAGCATGAACAATACAAGTTATGTCATATGATGAGGAAGACAAGGTATTTGATAATGTGCAAATGTAAACACACTCATAACAACACATGGAAGAAGTATTCATACAATCACAGTCCTCATTTCTGTAACTGGTCACCTGGTTGTAGATCAGATTTATTACTGCATTCTTCTACTTTGCACTCCATGCTCCCTTTCCCCTATGAAACAGTTCAGATGACTGTGGTTCTTTTCCAGGTAGAGTAGACCAGGCTTTCATTTCTGTATTTTCTAGTCCATTGGCAGTCTTGCCTGGATTGGATTGTGGCAGTTTCAATTGATTTTAATTATGGGGCATGGTAGTAAATAGAGACAATTTAGCAGATCTCTTGAATTCCAGGAAAACACTTCTTTATCTTCATTGTGCAGTTGTGGTCATATTTCCCCTTGATAGTCAGTGTCAATCATCACAGACAGAACAGTAACCCACTTTTGTGCCTATTGATTCAGTGGCATGAGAAGCCCAAAGTAGTCAGTTGGTAGTCTTAATGTCCAGGTCAGTGGAATCATCGTTCGTCTCCTGGTAGGAGCACTCCTTGTTTTGGAACAAAGACATGTAAACCAGCAGAGTTTAAGGTTTCAGGGACAGGAACAAAAATTTTCCTAATTGATCATGAGGGGTGACCACATGCTAGGAGTGATAATTGGCGTTGACACTCTCATTTCCACCACTTGATTCCTGGAGCTGTAGATCTTGGCTATGGGAGAAACAGCACCATACAGTGGATACTGTTTCAGCACACACACAGCATTATGGATAACATTGTCCAAGCCCTGCAAGGTTTCATACCCACTTGCAATCATAATTGGAAAATCAAAAGGCCCTTCCACTATTCTATCAAACCAGCTGCACCTGCATGATGGGAAACATGGTAGGTCTAGAGAATTCCATGAGCACGTGCCCATTCCCATACTTCATCTATTGTGTAGTGGGTTCCTTGATCTGAAGCAATGCTGTGTGGAAGAACATGATGCTGGATAAGGCATTCCATATGTCCACTGAGGTAGTGTTAGCAGAACTCTTTGTATTTAATGAAGGCAAGCCCATAAATAGAGTATGTGTCTATTCCAGTTAGAAAAAATTGCTGCCGTTTGCATGATGGAAGTAGTCCAATGTAATCAACATACCGCCAGATAGCATGGTGATCACTTTGGGGAATGGCATCATACTGGAGTCTGAGTGTGGATCTCAGCTAAGGCAGACTGGGCACTCAGCAGTGGCCATAATCAGGTCAGCTTATGTTAGTAGAAGTCCAGGTTTGTGAGCCCATGCTTAACCACCATCCCTAACATCATACCCACTTGGTTAATGAGCCCATTCAGCAATTACTGGAATGGCTAAGGAAAGAGAAGGACTTGTATCCACAAGATGGGTCATCTTATCCACATGAATATATTCACCATAGGGGAGCATTCATATGGGACAGAAATATCTTCATATACTTCATCCACTTAAAAGCTTCTATGTACATACATTTTCCCCAAACCTCTTTGTTACTAATTTTCCAATCATGCTCCTTCTAATTCCATGATCATCAAGCCATACCATTGACAATAGGTCATGAGCACATGCCCTCTGGCCTGTAATGCTTCCTAGAAACATGGACAACCACGTGCGTTGCTCAACGGTCTGCCCACGGGGAGGATTTCTCCTCACCACTGCCTTGTTTTTTCTTTATTGTTGATGCCACTATTCTAGAAAACAGCATTTGTTTAGGTTGAGACCTGATGTTGGCCTGCTCTTCTTGGGAAGAAACAATTGCTATGTGCTTGTATTTGTCTAGATTCTTTCACTCAGCCTGGTTGTTGTAATTCATTCATTTATTATTGTGTACCTAGCACTGTGATAGTTAGATATGTGTGTCAACTTGGTTGGGTGATGGCACCAAGTTGTTCTGTTGCCCGTGAATTTTAACTATGCCTTAATACATCTGTGCTTTGTAAGGGGAATGCCATCCATAAAGAATGATGCTTAATTTAAATGGCTGGAGGCTTAAAATGAGAAGTCAGAAGAGAGAGAATGAGCTCAGAGCCAATTTAGGCACTGAAATTTAGAGTTGCAGAGTGGAAATGCCCCAGTGAAAGCTATTTGAAACCAGAAGTCAGGTGAGGAGTCCAGCAGGTGATGGCATATGCTTTCTCCTGTAATAGAGGAATGCAGGTAAAATCTAGCTGAATTTCCTCCAAAGAATTGTAAATTTGTAAGTAAATAAGTGCCCTTTGTAAAAACCAGTTCATTTTCTGGGTATGTTGTTCTTATAGCTTTAGCAAACTGAAACATATTTTGGTACCAGAGATGTGGAATACTGACATATTTGCAAATGCCTAACATGTTGGAATAGCTTTTTTAAATGCATAAGGGGAATATTATGGAACAATTGTGAGGAGCTGGATAGAGAAACCACAGATTTCTTTGAGACCCTAAGTGTACTTCCATTGAAGCCTTAGACAGAAATGAAGAATGTGCCATTGCAAATTGGAAGCAAGGCAACCTTTGTGTTAAAGTGGTGGAAAATTTGGCAAAATTGGTCCCAGTGAATGAAGAGTTTGAATATGACAATGTGAGATACTTATATAAAGAGATTTCTAACCTATGTGAAATGCAACCTGATTTTTCTTGCATCTAATTTAAAATACAACAAGGTGAGCTAAGAACTGAACTTTTGCATATAAAGTTTAATAATATATGTATGGAAATTGCAAATTGAGGGGTGGGCACTGTGATAGTTAGAATCAGCTGTCAAGTTGACCAGGTGATGGCGGTCAGTTGTTCTGTTGGTGTGAAATAAAATCATCAGCATGTGAATTTCATCTATGGTTGATTACATCTTCACTTTCCTCCCTCAATGAGTGACATTTAATTTTATCAGCTGGCAACTTAAAAGGGGACGTCAGAAGAGAAAGATGAGCTGAGAGCCCACATTTGGCCAGATGTTAAGAGAATCAGAGAGGAAATGTCCCAGGGAAAGCAGTTTGAAATCGGAAACCAGGAGAGAAATCCAGCAGACATCATATAGTATCTTCCCATTTAACAGTAACCAGAAAGAAAGCTAAGGGCCTTTCTTTTGAAAGGTGCAAACTGGTCATTAAAATATATTTCTGTTTTAAAAGCCAATCCATTTCTTATATATTGCATTTCAACAGCTTTGTATACTAAAAAAAGATCTATTGGTTTGAATATGAAATAGTATTAGAATAAATCCATTCACCAAAATTTGATTATGTTTTAAGTGTTCAGGAGTATTTTTGCTGTTTCCAACTTATACATACATCAATGCAATCTGCAACTAGTCTTGGACATGCAGTGTGTGAGAAAAATCGTGTTCTTTCCTTACATGAACACCAAATTCAAGAGATCTAGAAAACCTGTAAATTAGCTGAAGTCAAATAAAGCTATTACAGAGAGTTTACAAATATATGTATGGAAAATAATTTGATGGTTTTAGGGAAAAATGTGACCCTTTTTTATTGGAACAGATAGAAAAATTAAAATTTATTTATTGAATATGAATGGTATGAGAAATTTTATTTAGATTACGATGATAAAATGCAGCCATGTTATCTTGAGAAGCTGATATTTGTAGATTATAAATCAAATAATATATAATGAAAGGCAGTGTGTGTGAGTGTGAGACAATGATGCCATTTTATGTAATGGACTTATATAACGGTCTTAATTTAAGTGCAGGGACCTGGATTTTGATGCCATATGACAGGGAGGAATCGAATGGAGTCACTTGGAAGCTGCTCCTTGGGAGGGCAAGGCTTTCTTTTCCTACTCATTCCTATGAGTATATCGGGCTTTTATGATGCTGGGTCAGGGATTGCTGGCCTGAATATTTTCAGAAATGTGAGTTAAGTTGAGAGAAACCACTTCACAGGAAGGGGATATGTAAGTTTTGTCCACCCATTCAGGAATATTCAGAAATGAGACAACTACCACAATTTACACAAAATTTTATTAGATATTAATGTACGCATGTACTAAACATGCATTTGGTAACATAAAAATACTTTTCTGCATTTGAATGCTATATAAATCACAGCACTCCTTATAAAAGATGCAATTGCTGTTCTGGGAGTTACTTACTGGGAAGAAAGAAGACGGAAACCCTGCACGCCCTCTGCTGGTCACGAGCACCTCTTGCAGCCCAGCATCCTCTTTCCTGCAGGGGAGGTTTGTGTCTGGGCTCACACTGACTTCCCCTCGCTGTGACTCTCGCACAGTAATAGTTGCCCGTGTCCTCGGGGATCAGGCTGTTCAGCTTTAAATAAACTTCATTCTTGGAGGTGTCCCTGGCGATGCTGAATCATGACTGAAGAGCTGGGTTCTTGTATGTACCACCATAATAATCAATACCACCAACCCACTCCAGCCCTTCTCCTGGAGTCTGGCGGATCCAGCCCACATCATAGTCAGTTAAAGAGAATCCATAAAAAGTGCAGGTGAGGGACAGGGTCTGCGATGTCTTCACTAGTCCAGGTCCCGACTCCCGCAACTGCACCTCGGACAGGACACCTGGGCACAAGGAGAACCACAGTGAGTCATGTTCTCATTTCCATCACCCCATTACCTTCATTTCTGAGTCCCTGAGACACTCACAACTGGGAGCTTACACCAGAAAGAAGAATAACCATGAGGGTTGCATGTTCCTGCTGATGGTGTACATGATGCCCTGGGAATGTTATCCAGACAGAGGAGGAACCTGAATTTAAGTAAAGTGGCCTTTGTTTTCATCTTGTTTCTGAAGTGGTGATTTGCATTTTGGAGGTGACTCTGTATGTTAAATGAAGGAAGATGAGGGGAGGTCCTTTTATTAGGACACCTGGGAGGAGGATGCAGGCTGAGGTCTGGGAGCACACAGTCTTCGACCTGGCGCCCCCTCACTACTCCATTGTCCCTTTACTTTCAGGCATGAATAGTGTTCAATGAGGAGATAGAAGGGGTCAAGGGTCAATAATGATATCAGCAATATGGTCACAGCGTCCCTACTCCCAATTATATCTATTTATATGTACACACACGTATACATGAACATATTTGTACATGTGTTTACATATACATATTCATATATATGGAATATATAATATAAAATGTGATTATATCCCTGTGAGTATTGGTTATCAGTGGTGGGAAGGGTGCTTGATGCCACTGTCTCCAGTCTGTTGATATTTTTCTTCAGTTGTAACATTTTTTTTTTGCATGGACAGGCTCTGGGAATCAAACCCAGGTTTCCAGCATGGAAGGTAAGAATTCTACCACAAACTATCCTTGCACCTCTGTCCGGCGCCGTCTCGCTCAGCTTCTGATCCCCGGCCGGCGGAGGGAACAGGAGGGAGAGAGAGACAGACGCAGACAAACCGACTCAAGTGACAGACACGGGTTCGAGACACGCTGCAGTTGTGAGCACAGACCTTTACTGGAGCTAAGCTTGCAAGCTCTGTTACAAATTCCGCGCGGGACAGAATACCCCGCGGGGGAACAACCTCTATGCGGCCGTCAGGTACGGCTCCCTATGGGTCGTCTCCACCCACCCTGTCCGGGTAACCTCTTATATACTGTGCCCAAACCCAATAGGTTAGTGCCGCGTATACAGAGGTGATTGGAAGATAGGGTTGGTGGGCGCGTGCGTCATACGCGGAAACAGGATGCGGGCGCCATCTTGACTCACTCGATGGGCGGGGGGAACTCTAGAGCAGGCCGCAGCGTGTCCACTAGGCCAGACCCGGGAGGCGGCTCTCCACATCTCCCCTTTTTTTATTTATTTTGACCCAGTGTCTCCATTGATGAGTGTGCTCCCGTGGGCCTGAGTGGCCCACTACATGTTTTGGTGCTTTGGGGAGTCTGGACTAGGCTTGCTAGGCACCAACCAGAATGCCACCTCATATAGAGACCGGAGAGCCCGTGAGCTGGAAACCACGTGACTCTCCCTGCAGTGCTTCGCCTCGCAACTGGGTTATGAGGGGGGGCAGGAGAGCGGCAACCAGAATCGAGAGTGTCGCTAGGTGTCTCTGTGCAATGGCTGGAGTCTAGTCTGGCCAGGACTGCGACTTCGCCTAAGAGATCAGCCTACGACCAAAATTATGACTGCTGGTGCCGCCTTTTATACCCGGGACACAGCCATGGGCCTTGCAGCGGGTCTTGCTTTCGAGCGTCCCGCCCTGAGTGGCCGGGATGGGTCATACGGTGAAATGGGGGACTGGGCAGCAGGGCGGTCGTTGTCAGGAGCACCAGGGGCGAGTGACATAGCCAACATGGTAGTAACACGCAATTGCTGCTGTGTCTGGAACAAGCGTTCTAACAAGCATTTAACAGTGACTAATCCCACTAATAGTCCCACCGCTACGAGAATCCAAGTAGTCAAATTGGGCCAAGAGAACCAAGAGGTGACTCGGTTCCACAGACTTTGTACAGTCTCGCCCAGTTTGGAAAGGTCGAAGGCAACGGGGGTTAACTTGATCTTCCCAAGCACTTTAAGGTCTGATTCCACCTGTTGGGAGAGCGGGGGGTATTAAAACTGGTCCCCCCTTCTAAACAGTCGAAGGGTGACCGGCGTTTTCGTTGCCATCTCGTCAGTCGCCGCCGTCATCAGCAGAGTTGGAGGCCTGATCTGATGGTTCAGGTTGAAGGCTTGTTGGTTTTTTGGGCAACAGCTCCGTGGCCTCCTCGGGCGATGTCACGGTTCTCACCAGTCTTTCCGGAACCCACACTGGTTGACGTCCTGGCTCCTGGGGAAAAACACAAACAGAGCCTCTGGCCCAGCTGAGCACGGGGTCAGGGCCTTGCCACTGTCCCGACAGGACATCCTTCCATCGGACTAGACCTCTATGTGGAGGACTCGGAGTGGTGTGTTGAAGGGCAGGTGTCATTCCCTGTGAATTTTCATTTAAAAAATTGTACGTAAACAAGGCTATAGACAGTTGAGCCTTTGGGGACAGGCCGTGACCTATTCCCCCTTTCTGTTTCTTTAGTAAGTCTTTGATGTCTAAGATGAAAATAGACCAATGCTCTGGCAGAGCTGAGAGAAGGGGCAACCCCATCTGAACAGGTCCTAAGGACTCCATGCAATTATTAATGGCTCTTAAATCATGTAACAATCTCCATCTGCCTGATTTTTTCTTTATGACAAAAATAGGGGTGTTCCAAGGTGATGTGGAGGGAATGATGTGGCCCTTTTTTAGCTGATCTGACACTAGAGTGTGTAATGCTGAGAGTTTTTCCTGTGATAAGGGCCACTGAGGCACCCAGACTGGAGTCTTAGTTTTCCACCTTAGTTTTATAGGTGTGGGTGGGAATCTCTCCTCAGTGGCCCCTAGGAAAAACCCAGGCCTCGTCTGTCAGAATTGGAGACAGCTTGTATAGGCCTTGCGCGCCCGTGCAATGAGGCTCCTAAGCCTTTGCCGGGGACATATCCCATTCCTTTTAACAAGCGCTTAGAAGTTGGAGAGCAGCCACTGGTCAAGGTAACGTCCATCTGGGTTAGAATGTCTCTTCCCCACAGGGAAACGGGCAGGGCTAATACATAAGGCTGAAAACTACCTTGATGTCCTTCCTCATCTGCCCAGTGGAGGGCAGTGGCACTCAGCATGGGTGCTGAGACCTGGCCTATTCCTCTAATGGTGTCCTCCGCCTTGCACGTCGGCCAGGTGGAGGGCCAGTCTTGTTGTCTTATAATTGATCGATCGGCCCCGGTATCTAGCAGGCCCAAGAAGGATCTGCCTTGTACCTTAATAGTCAGCATGGGTCGAGACTCCAGAGACATATGGAGGCCCTCAAAAACTTCTCCAGAAGACCCAAATCCCTTATCTCTTCTCTGTCTGGGTCTACTCGGAAAGAATGTATGTAAGCTGGGTAAGAGCAAGAGCTGTGCCAGCCTATCACCCTTTGCGATGACCAGAGTGCCTTGCTGAGATTGTACCATAACTTGGGCATAGCCTGTGAAATCTGAATCTACAATGCCTGGTATGACTGTTAACCCTCCTAGGGCTGTGGATGCTCTTCCTATTATGAGTCCTACGGTACCTGGTGGTAAGGGCCCTTTAAAGGAGGTCCCTATCAACTGGACACCCATGGAGGGGGTCAGTACGAGTCTGGAGGTGGCACAGAGGTCCAGTCCTGCTGATCCAGGGGATGCGCGAATTTGGACGGGTGTTGTGTCGCCGGATGGCATGCAGGGGGGTCCACCGAAAGGGTGGACCCCCTCTGCCCGTTTTTTGGGTCCTGTTCAGGACGGCCAGAAAGGCGCACACCCTGCGCATTGAAGGCTGACCTACAGTCTTCTGCGCGATGGGGTCCCTTGTGGCAACGGCCACATAGCCTGGTTGCCGCATATGGTCTACCAAACTGTTGAGTGGCAGGTGGTTGGCCTTTATTGGGACAGTTTCTCTTAATGTGTCCCAACTGGCCACAATGATAACATCCTCTTGGCTTTGTTCCTAGGTCTTTGGATTTCTTTGCAGCTACTTGTAAGGAGCTGGCTAGCATGGCAGCTAGACCTGCATTAGTTAACGGGCTACCAGCATCTCTGCAGAGCCGAACCCATTCCGTCAGGTTTTTTCCTCTGTTTTGTGCTAGGATAACTTTACATTCCTTGTTGCACTGCTCAAATATCATTTGTTTAACTACAGTCTCTGCCACTCCTGGATCTGAGAAAATTCTCTCAGCCGCAGTTTGCATTTTGGCTACAAAATCCACGAAGGGTTCTGTGGGGCCCTGATGTATGTTGCTGAGTGAGGCTTGAGCCTCTCCCTCACCTGTCAGCTTTTTCCAGGCTCCTACGAAACAACGGAAAATCTGGGCGTAGACTTCTTGAGGGAACCCTGTTTGATTCTGGGAGTGGGCACCTTTCCCCAATAGCATATCTGCATTCCATCCGCCATGTCTCCCCGCTGCGTTTTTCGCAGCTTGCTCCTCCGCTAACTCTTCGAACCATGCTTTCCAATCTATGTATCGGCCCTGGGGCAAGCAAGCACGGGCCAGCTGAAAAATATCTGCGGGTGTATGATTCAGGGTGGAAAGGTTTTCAACCATGTTCAGGGTATAAGGGGCATTGGGGCCATACTGATGGACGGCCTGCCTCAATTCCTTTAAAAGTTTGTAATCATATGGCTCGTGCTGATTGTTACCTTGGGGGTTGATAATAACCGGGTACATTTCTGAGGCTGGTTGTGGCTCAAGTGGGTGGTAACCACCCAGTATGCCAAAAGGTCTAAATGTTGTGAAAGGGTTCCACTTCCAGAAATGCCTCCTACTGTTACCTGATGACGAAGAATTCTGAGGGCCTGTGTACTCGGGCGGGGGGCATGGCAGTAACTGCCCCTCCCCTGACCAGCCTGTTGGGGGTTCCGGATCTCGCAATGGAGGGCAGACGGAATTACCTGATGCTGCCACTCGAGGGAGCCCTTGCCTACCATCCACCGGAAGGCGCTGCGTCTCTAGGGGCGCAGCGGTAGGCGCGGGCGGGGCGGAGGGCAGTGGGGGCGAGACCGGGAGCCCCCCCAGATCGATCAGCAGAGGTGCGCCTGCACTCTCGGCCTCGTCACTATCTGACTCTGAGTCAGAGTCGTCTGAACTAGCGCCAGACTCTGGCGGCTTACAAGTGGGCGGCTCACTTTCACAGGAGCCGTCCGCTAAAAGGGTCTTTAAGGGAGCTAACAAAGGTAAACTTCCGGACTGCCCCATGTTTGCAGTCGGCACTGTACTTTAATCACTCGGAGAGCTCTTCCGAGTCCCCGGGGCTACCTGAAAACCCGCGGGCCTTAACTCTCACGTAATAAGAAGTACTCACCTTCTCGCGGTGATCAGGCGCGGGAAGTCCGCTGCGAGCTCAGGATGCACGTCCTTCTCAGTTCAAGAAGAGACAGTACGGCTCTCCTTGCAGAAGAGGTGTCGAGAGAGGAGGTTCCCCGTACGGGCCACCACTTGTCCGGCGCCGTCTCGCTCAGCTTCTGATCCCCGGCCGGCGGAGGGAACAGGAGGGAGAGAGAGACAGACGCAGACAAACCGACTCAAGTGACAGACACGGGTTCGAGACACGCTGCAGTTGTGAGCACAGACCTTTACTGGAGCTAAGCTTGCAAGCTCTGTTACAAATTCCGCGCGGGACAGAATACCCCGCGGGGGAACAACCTCTATGCGGCCGTCAGGTACGGCTCCCTATGGGTCGTCTCCAGCCACCCTGTCCGGGTAACCTCTTATATACTGTGCCCAAACCCAATAGGTTAGTGCCGCGTATACAGAGGTGATTGGAAGATAGGGTTGGTGGGCGCGTGCGTCATACGCGGAAACAGGATGCGGGCGCCATCTTGACTCACTCGATGGGCGGGGGGAACTCTAGAGCAGGCCGCAGCGTGTCCACTAGGCCAGACCCGGGAGGCGGCTCTCCACACACCTCCCCTTCTGTTGTAACTTTATCTGTGAAATTTTAGCAAGTTGTCAGTGTTTTTTGCCAATCCACCATGGGTGTCAGAAAGCACCTGTGTGTTCCCACACCTCTCACAACTATCACTGCCAAAAATCTAGTTGTCCTGGTGCTGCCCTGAAATGTCACACCTCACGGGGTTGATCAAAACCAGTTACTTTTTATTCCTTCACCTGAACATTGACGGATTGATGCACTCATCTCTACATGTATGTATGTAATTTATCATCTCATAAATATAGATTGAAAGCAAAATGGAAATTTCCTATTCATTAATATTAGTTAATGATTACATAATAAATATGAGAAGATAATAATCTCTTGCTTGGTTCCTACTTGTTCATGCAGCGACATGAGGTGAAAGGACATGGCTTGGATGTGAAAATCACCAAAATGATTTGGTAAGAATCAGGGACAAAGGACATCAGCATAAATCATGTTCTAAAATTAGGATCTGATGCAAGAGACATTAAGAATTTCCCTGGATGCAGGTGCTGTGATGGGAGGTGCCTGCAAAGAAAATGAAATTGAAATGTAGAGTGAATTTTGTCATTGTGAGCACACTGCACTGAAGGGCAAAATGCATCATTCATGGGTACATCTTTCCCCTTATCCTTATTTGGTGCCTTGACTATTAATTTGGGATTTGGTTGTATTAATTCATGTGGATGACTTTCTGTACATATTGTTTGTTTCGTGTAGCATTTTAGCTTTTATTTATTGATGAAAAATATTCACATTAATTATCAGCATGAATTGAAATGGATATTTGCATTTACACATGAGTACTCAGAGGACAGAAATTAGGATCTGATTTAGTTGATGAGTGAAGATGTCCACTCAGCATTTTCCAGGATCCTGCAAGAAGCCACTGCCTGAGCCACAGCCTGCTCGCCAGGTAAGGGGTTTGATCTTTGGAATTTAGAAGATAGTAAATCATCCATCATCATCATCCATTGTCAGGGAACAGAAGGGGCAAAGGGAGATATGATAAGAACAATTAGAGGAAAAAAAACAATCAGATAAGCCTAGGTCTGAAATACACAATTTTGTATGAGTAGGAGGGCAAGTTGAAGTCCGCTGAAATCTGGAACCTAGAATAGCCTATCACCTGGTTCTCATATAAATCTGAAAGATTGTCCCAATGCACAATCTTACTCCATTATCTTCCTCCTATGTCAATGTAAAAGACTCACCAGGTTGCCTTGAGCTACTGAGAATTCTACACTGGGAAAATATTTGCGTATTCATTTATGTTTTATAAGGGAGAACTGGCTGGTTTTGCCTGTGACTGTGCTTCCATATATTGCAGCAAAGCTTTCTAATTCATGGAATCAGTGACAGGAGCCGAAAAATCAATGTAGAGATGCTCTCTGTGGAAACCATTCATCTGAGAGTAAACCCCAGATCCTGCAAGACGACTGTCCTTAACCACTTTCTTTCCCTGCTCTTCAGGCTGATCCTTGTGCTCAGGGGTCATGAGTATCCCCTGCCACCACCCCATGGGGAGGTTTGTGTCTGGGTTAGCACTGCCTTCTTCTCACTGTGTCTCTCACTCAGTAATCCATGATGTCATGGTGGTCATTTGCAGATTCAGCTGGTCCTTGGCATTGCCTCAGGAGCTGGGGAAGCTGCCCTTCACAGAGTCTGCTCAGGGGTCATGAGCATCCCCTGCCACCACCCCATAGGGAGGTTTGTGGCTGGGTTAGCACTGCCTTCTTCTCACTGTGTCTCTCACTCAGTAATCCATGATGTCATGGTGGTCATTTGCAGATTCAGCTGGTTCTTGGCATTGCCTCAGGAGCTGGGGAAGCTGCCCTTCACAGAGTCTACTCAGGGGTCATGAGCATCCCCTGCCACCACCCCATGGGGAGGTTTGTGTCTGGGTTAGCACTGCCTTCTCCTCACTGTGTCTCTCACTCAGTAATCCATGGATACCTCAGGTGTCATGGTGATCATTTGCAGATTCAGCTGGTCCTTGGCATTGCCTCAGGAGCTGGGGAAGCTGCCTTTCACAGAGTCTGCATAGTACATGCAACCTTCATGGCCACTTACCATAGACCCTCTCCATCCCCTTCCCTGGTCCTGCCTGACCAAGGGCACATCAGTAAGAATGAAACCCAAGGTACCGCAGTAGTGCTTCAGAAAATATCTGAGCTGTCCCATGTTGTCCCCAGACTCCACCAGCTGCAATTCACACAGGACACCTGAAAACAGGCATTGCAATGTGATGAATACACACACACACACACACATGCATAAACACAGACACACACACAGATGCACACACATATATTCACACTGCATCAACTCTTTTTCAATAATATTACTATGGAACATTGATGAAAGAAAAGCTCAACTCAGCACATGATTTATGCTGCCTTATCTTCCTCACACTGAGCTCAGAATGGGGAGAATGCAGACACAGGGGAGGTGGCTTCTTTACCAGAGCTGTGGGGACTGGGACTGCAACTGTTTCTTGGGCCAGGGGGAGGAGCCCATGTGTATGTCCCTCTCCTCATAAGGCACATCAGCTCCCTCCCTCTGCCAGAATCTCTCTCATAGCCACTCAGTCTCAGCACAGGAGTTCTCTGTGAGCAGTCAGTGAGAAGGCATCTGATATTGAGGGCCTGGGAGAGTTTCAATCACAAAACAGTGTAATGCTTTCTCTTCATACCGCTTCCAAAGGAGCTGCACTTACAGAGTGTGTTGTCTAATTTATGCTCATACCGACTAGCTTCCTACTGAGAGCAGGTCCTGGGTGAGGGTCCTGATGATCATAGTCCAAAGGATGAGAACAAAACCCTCCCGACAAACCCCATAGTTGATTATGGTGAATTATTGCTTTTTTTAATGGCACAATGGCATATTCTTAGAGTACACGTAGTACAAGCTAAAAAACTGTGGTTGCCATAGATTTGGCAGGGTTTACATTTGTTAAACAGTTTGGTCTTTTAGCCAGTTCATAAGTTTACAGGACCTTGTCATATATATTGGAATACACACACACACATTTTACAACAATATAACAATATAGCATATGCTATCTCAACCTATTTATATCACCTTTCATTCCCACATGGCAGAAGTCAATTAGACTGATTTTTTAATTTGATGTACAAAGTTAACATTCCAAAGCACAAAAAATTTTCAAAGAATTTTGGTGGCATGTTTAAAAAGTCATGCTTCAACATGAGGAAAGAAAAACAATAAAAATGTCTCTCCAAATGGCAAGACTTAGCAAAAAGGTTCGAACCCATAAACAGTCTTTTTTAAAAATAAAAGGTCACCCAAATTACTCCTCTAGAGGTCTTCAGGCATGTTTAATAAATTATCAGGCCTCTTCAGGTTAAATATGTTAATGTGATTTTTAATGGTTATTGTTAAACATAATTAAAATAAAATTAAAAATAAACAATACATCGCAGTAGCTTTTGAAAGTTCTCTAAAATCCCAAATCCTAAAACTATGCAAAATCTTACAGGCAAAATTCAAGAAAATAACTTTAAAAACAATCTGAGAATAAAAACCTTAAAAAAAGTTTTGGTTTGCTCAAATATCTTCCCTCTCTGTCCCTGTGGTCTGCATGATACATTTGGTATCTGGGACAGTATGCCAAACCAGGTGATGTCAGAAGTATTTGCAGATAAAGAAAGTTTGCAAGTAATGTCTTCTGTTACTAAAGAATGGTAGGGAGGAGTGGGCAGCAGCTTTTAAACCAGGTTGAGTTCCCTCAGGTTTAGTTGAATTTACAAAATTCTCTGTATCTGTGAACATGTGAAATGGGAATAGATGGCTGTCTCTTCGTCAGGACTCTGATCTTGATAAAGCTTCAGGATAAATTTTCTGGCAACTTCAACATTTTGCTTTGGTCCTGTGTATTCTGGTAAATAGCTAATTAGATGACAACATGTGGTTTTCTCTTCTAAAAGATCCTGCTTGCTTAAGAACAGAATTACAGATGAGTTCAGAAACCAAGAGTAGTTTATAATTGTTTTAAATAAGGACTTGCATTCTTCCATGAGATTCTCATTGTCACATTCAGCCGGGACTTGGTCATATTCACTCAGAGTAACCATAAAAATAATGGAAGTGACACTTTCAAAGCAACGAACCCATTTCTGCCTTTCAGACAGCTGGCCACCAATGTCTACAACCCAAAAGATAATGTTTTCTAAATCAAAAGGATACTTGATGATGTCAGTGGTGGGCACTCGGACATGAAGCACGTCTTGCTGCGTTGGCATGGACGATGGCATGGCAGTTGGGTCAACGTGAGTCAGTTGATATTTGGCAGTCTGAGAGCTGGTATTCCCGCCTCCAGTTGTAACACTCCTGGATTCCAGGGACGTGGAATCTGGGACAAACGTGATTTTATCAAGGTGCAGTTCATGAAGATATCACTAATTTAAGAAAATAATGTTTTCCCTTACAAATAATATGTATTTAGGTGGGAGAGACTGTATGACAGTAAGATTTCTTATATTCTAAGATTACTCTGAAATAAGCAGATTCTTGGATGAGAGTTTACATGCCAACAACTTGAATACAACCTGCTTGACAAAAAAAATTTAAAAAGAGAGACACACACAGAAAGAGAGAGAGAAGTTTACTTCTGTATAAAATGCAAAATTCTTAATCCAGACCACAGAGAACAGAACTTTAATGGCAGTGAGTTTTCCAAATGGAGATCTCTCAAAATAACTCATTGTTCCTTGTCCTGACCATTTTAATGGATATACCCCCAAATAAGGCAAGGCTTAGATTAAATTCTGTTTGTGAGTCGAAATATAAACTATGAGAATGCTTCCTCTCATTACAGCAACAATTCAGTAGAAGACACAGAATCATAATCCTAGAGCAATCCCATGGGGAGGAGCATTATATTGGAGAGGAAGCACCAGACACTGACAGGGAACTATCAATGAAAACCCTATCTGCATATGGCCCTGGGGCTGGACCCTGTGTTCAGTGGCTCTTGCATGCCCCCTGCAGTCCATTCCCCTCCTGCCATCTGAAAGGGGCAGCTTCTTTCTGAGACCACAATGACCATGGCTAATTGTGCATTTCATACAGCAATATATGACCATGCACTGGTTCTAAGTTTTCTCATTTACAGATAAATCACATTTTTGTCATTACTTCTGGACTTGTAAATAAGCATTTCATGGAATCTCCATACTTCTCATAATCTGCCTAAGCTTTAAAATCTCCAACCCATTTCAGCCACTTTTCTGGAGACTGGTGGATCTAATCCACCCAGGAGTCACTAGAGGTGAATAGCAACTCTAGTACTATTGTGCAAGAGAGTGTTGAGACCCCAAGGATATAATAATTCTCCCCCAGCTTCCACCAACTGCTCCTTACACTGTAAGCCTGTGAGCACAAAGACATCCTGTTCAGGAAAACTGATGTATATATCCAATCTTTCTCTCATTCCTATCCACTCACATACTGAATATCCTGTGTCTTCCAAAAAACTATCTCCTAAAACAGCAGTTAAGAAAACTCAGCTCATCAAAAACCTCATGGCTAACTGCCACTGTTCAGTCTCAGTCAGCAAATAGAGACACCTGGGATCCCAGATCTAGCGCTCCCACTCAGAGCTGCAGGGTCAGGCCTGCCATGATTTTACACCTCAAAGGGAGGAGGCCAGTTTGTACTTCCTCATATTATATTGTAAATACTGTGATTGGTTTCCTTCAGAGAGCACAGTGCCTAGAGCAGATATGACTGACCCAAAGGACAAAGTTTGCCATGATATTATTTGTGAACATGTAACTTCTTGTTATATGACTGCTCTGGGCTAAAGACATATCACTCATCATCTTACTTAGTTACTATATACACACACACAATACCTGTGAGCTATGAGGATTCTAGTTTCTCAACATCCTCATGAATTCTAGAGATTAACTGTTGGAAAATAGAAATTCTAGAGGGAGGGCAGAGGAATGTAATTGTGGTTTAAATTTCTATTTATCAAATAATTTTGAACTTATTTCCTGATGCTTATTACACAGTTGTGTATTTTTGTTGAAAAATTTTACTAATATTTTGTCTGTTTTGGTCTGTAAACATGTTTTGCCTGTAAACATGTTTTACCTGTAACTCTTTTTGCATATTCTGGACATAATTTTAGTAGGTTTATGACTAGTGAATATTATTTTCCAGTACATGAATTTCTTCTAATTTTATTCATAATACAATTTGATGAATGTTGTATTAATTTTGATAAAGTCACTATAATTGTAGCTTACTCGTCATTCTTGTTGTGTTATATTTAATAAATTATTGCATAGGCCATTTTGGTTTTTGCTCTTATAGGGGTGTTCTAGTTTGCTAGCTGCTGGAATGCAATATACCAGAAGCAGAAATGGCTTAAAAAAAGAGGAATTTAACTATGTTGCAAGTTTATAGTTCTAAGGCTGAGAAAACATTCCAATTAAATCAAGCCTATAAAAACATCCAAATTAAAGCACTAACAAGAGGTTACCTTCACTCAAGAAAGGACAATGAACTCAGAGATTCTCTCTCAACTAGAAAGGCACATGGTGGACGTGGCATCTGCAAACTTTCCTCTCCAGGCTTCTTGTTTCATGAAGCTCTCTCAGGGGCATTTTCCTTCTTCATCTCCAAAGGTCTCTGACTGGGGATCTCTTGGTCTCATGGCTTTGTGATGGTTCTGTGGCTCCCTCCTCAGTCTCATGCTTTCTCCAAAATGCTTCCTCTTTTAAAGGATTCCAGTAAACTAATCAAGACCAACCTGGAATGTTGGTTAATACCCACAAGTGGGTGAGTCACATCTCCATGGAGATAATCTAATCAAGCTTCCAACTTACATTATTGAATTAAAAGAAATGATTGCTCCCACAAAACTGGTTGAGATTAGCATATAGCTTTTCTAGGATACACAAATCCTTTCAAACCAGCACAAGAGGTTGTTGTAAAGTGCATTAATAGAGACAAGCATCATGATGGCCATATTGACAAACCAAAAGAATGCATTAAATATATCTGACTGTTCAACTTTGTTTTACTAGAGAAGTTGTAGGCTTACATAAAGGCCATGAAAAAATACCTAACAGAGCACCCTTATACCATTCTATGATTAACACCTTGTGGTAGTGTGTTAGAATTATAGTTCACAAAAGAAGATTTTTGTAATTGCATTATTAACTGCACTCCATCATTTCAAATAGTGTTTGTTGTGAGTACTGTCCAATGTGTTCCTTTTTTAGTTTTCATCCAGCAGGATATATATAACTTAAAATTTTCTCATTTAACCACATTCACAGATGTATGTATTAAATGTTTTAAATTTTATACTATATTCTGATGAAAGATCTGCATTGCAGTACATATTATAATTTCCTTGCATTTAGTTTTGGAAGTATAAGAAATTTCTTAAGTAAATACATGTTTACACTACTTTCTATTCATTTCAAATAAAGTTTTCAAATATATATATTTAATTTTGACTGACTGAAATTTATTACTTCTTCTTTAGTATTTGTTCTTTTTACTCACTGCCTCACATCTAACACTCTTGGGTTATCCAAGATAACACACATCATATTCCATTTAGCTTTGTATCTAAGCTTCTCAAAAATCCATTCATGATCATTGCAGTCACACAAAATAAGTTAAAAACACCTTCTTCTTTTATTCTTAATTGATCGAGGAAGAAAATCTCAGTTGCTGACAGAAAACTGCCTCCTATTGAACTGCACCTAAATTATTCATGGGATCTGGAGTACACCATGCAGCCTAGAAACCCCTTGCCCATTATTATAGTTAGCTAAGACTATGGGAATGCAATACACCAAAAATGGACTGGCTGTAATACAGGGGGTTTATTTACTTACAAAATTAATAATCTGGAAGGCACACAGAAATATCTGCTGGCCTTCTCTCCTGGTTTCTGTGTTCAAACAGCTTTCTCTTTGGCATTTCTTTTCTGTTTCTCCAAACTTGTGGGTCTGAGCTGAATCTGAATGCTGAGCTGAGGTATGATGATCTGCTAGGCTGTCTTCTGAACTCTCTCTTTTAAGCCTCCAGCTACATAATTAAACATTATTCATTTCAGAAGGCAGTCCCCTTAGCCAACTGCAGATGCAATCAGCCATACATGAGTTTTACATGCCGATTATTTAAGTCCACAGCAACAGAAGAACTTGGTACCATCACCTCACCCAATTGACACCTGAACCTTAAATCATACTTAATCTCTAAATAGTAAACATATATTTTCACTTAACAATGCTCACCTGTTCTACATACAATACACTAAATCTTTCTGTACATAAACTACATTCATTTAATCACAAGATCACAGAAATCATATGAAATTTCAATAAAAATGCAAATACAATACCAATTCAAAAATAGTGTAATGTATCATCCAAGACAATTACAGACATGGTCTGTCCTAAAGAAAATTCTCCTATGCTGTGCACCTGTGAACTTAGAACAAGTTATGAGATTCCAATATGCAAAGAAGGAACATTTATAGGATAAAGGATCCTATTGCCATGGGGTAAAACTCAAAGGAAAACAGGGGTTATTGGATCTAAACAATTCTGCAAATATGCAGGTCATACTTAATTAGATTTCAAAGTCTGAGAATCATTCACCTTTGGGGCTTTAGAAAGCTGCAGGCCCACCAATTCCAAGGGCCTATCTGGTGGTCCTATTATCTCCAAATATGGAGATGAGGATTGAAATGTTGGTTAACACTGGGGAGACCACCATGTTCTCAGGGCCACTCTTCTCAAGTCTCTGAGTGGCACGAGAGTTCTCTGCCATCTGAGGCACATGTTCAATCCATTCAGAGCAATGGAGAGGCAGCCAGACTCTCCCCAATCCCAAGGAATGTGTTCCACCCTCTGTGAGACTTGGGGCACCAAAATTCTTCCTAAACATCAAGGCAGAAGGCCTGCCCTTTGTCTCTGGGGCAAACTCATTCACCTCACATGTAAACATGAATCCCCTCTGAAAGCCTGAGGTTTTTGGGTTTCAGACCTCCCTTTTGATGATTCTGCTTCTGAGATTCTTCTTCCCTTTATCTCTTCATTTCCTGTCCCTTCAATCCAGAATGGCAGTCATCCTGTTCATGCAGGTCTCACTTTGTTCACTTGAAATGTAGCATAAGTGATCAAACTCATCAGAAAATATGACCTTCACAAATCCTTTCTGAGTAACTCCATCTCCAATCCTGTCTTGGATTGCAATGGCTGACCGGTTTCATGTTTGGTTAAATCCTCACATGGGCCACTATTCTCTGTGGTCTCACTTTCTGGTAGCCCAGAATTTTCCAGGCCATCAATTTCTGGTTTCATTGCAACAACAAGTTCAGTCCTCAGCCTATCAGTTTCTAGTCACAATGCAGTATAAGCTGCAAAGAAAAGCCAGGCTGCATCCTCCACATTTAGCTTGAAAATTTCCTCAGCCAAGTATACCAAATAATAACGTTCAAATTCTCCCTCCCATCCAAAACCAGGATTCAATTTTGGCAAATCCTCTGGGACCTTGAAACAAGTGTCACCTTCCTTCCAATTCGTCATAACACATTCCTCTGAGGCTTCAAGGGAAGTATTTTTAGAGCCTATATTTCTACTACCAGTTTATTTCAAACAATCTGGGCTTTCTGTATCAAGCTCCTCACAATTCTTCCATAATCCTCCCCTTATCCATTTAAGAATCTCTTCCAACATGTTTGGTATTTGCGTATTCAGCAGAACTCCACTCATCTGGTACCAAAATCTCTTTTTATTAATTGCATTAAGTATTCTGAAACATATACATTAAATGTTTTACTATTCATTTAGCTCAATACTGAATTCATTGAATAATATACTCAGTCAGGCATAGAATAAATGTTACCACTTTTCATTATATTTATTCCTAAGTATATATCATTTTCTTATTTTATTTATTTTAGGTGAACAATGTAGATAAAGTAATTTAATTACAAATTTCATTATGTAAAATGTAATTTGTTACATATACTAAATTAAATCTGAAATGAATTTTTTAACAAACATGTATTGTGCATAGTGATGCTACGATACTTAGGCATAAAAGTACACAGTTCCACCATTCCTTTTGAGGTGGGATCAGGGCAGATGATAGGAAATTTTGCTCATACAGCTAGCATATACTGGTTGTGATCATGTTGGTTTATCTTTGTGAAGTGTTTGGATGAATAAACCTCTTTCCTTAATCTCTGGAAGAGATCTCTGTAATCTCTAGGATAGCCACAGTCTTGAAATTCAAGCATCTTCCCATTTTTTATTTCAATGCAATTAAGGAGACTTTCAGTATTTATTAATGGTTAAGATTCATTTTGTAAGCCCAGGTATTAAAATCATTAACATAGGTAAGAGATCTGCATAAGATCTATGTGCCTAATAGTCAGAATGAGGCTATGTATGCAAAACACCTATCAGCCAAAGATACGAATGGCCATCCAACCAAAACAGATACACTGATGTCAAGCAACCATAAGGTGAGAAAGATTACCATAGACAAAAAAGCTGGAGGAGACCCCAAGGTCATGTAGACCATCTAAATGACACAGGGTACATGAACTTGAAATCAGAGGCATGGAATAATAGGTCATTTTATTTTATACTTAACTTTTTTAAAGATTGCTAAAGGTAGCATTTTTAAAGGGTGAGGCTCTCAGAAGTTTCAGGGACTTGATGTATCTGAGCAATAGTACAGTGCCTGTCCTCTGATATGGGACATTGTATGGAGCCAATATATACAGTCTTTGCTGTACCCAAGAGGCAGATGAGATATAAAGGGAAAGCATGTTATATATTACAGTATTAAGAAAGAGGAAGATAAGAAGAGTCAAAAAAAGAGTGGCTACAAAACAGCTTGCTCATTAGAAAAGATGAAATTCCAAGGGGAAAAATAGCTGAAAAGCCCGATGGTAAAGAGCCTGTCGCTAAAAACCTCTTGCCTGGGAATTTCTATCCCAGATTCTCCAAACTAAACCTCAACCTCTAGAGCAATGGCTCTAAGCTTTGGAGTGTCTGCTTCGCCTACCCCAGGGGACATTTGGCAATGTCTGCAGACTTTTTTGGTTATCACACTGAGGGTGAGAGAATGCTACTGTCCTCTACTGGGTAGAGGTGAGGGATGGTACAGGGCAGTCCCCACAACAAAGAATGCTCAAATGTCAATGATGACAAGGTTGAGAAACCTTCCGGTAGGGAGAGAACTTTATTCATAGGTTTCTGACTCTACTGCAGGCCTAGCCTTGGAATTATAGTCAGACAAATGGGAACTCCTTCCACCTCAAGCTCTAATGTATGGATCTATCCTTATCAAAATCCCCAGGGATCCCAAAATTTTCTACAAATATCCAATCAGCTGTTGGTAGTTCAATTTCCAGCCAATATCACTAAAATCTGAGATCCTTTTTCTCTTCATTCTCTTCTGAGAAAGCTGCTATTTCTTTCTCAGATACAGTGTCACCCTCATTGATATTGTTGAGGTAGAAACAGCAGCAGCCACTCCAATCAGCAGCATTAATTTGCCCTCAGAGAGGAGAAAGACTTTCTTTTCTCAGGCAAGTGAGGGCTTTTCCATAAGACTCCTTTTCTTTGCACTTATCTCTCTTTCACTCACCAGTGGTCTTGTGGGTTCCAATGCAGGTCACCACCTCTTCAAGTTCACTAGATTCACGTGTTGCTGCTTTGACCTCCTCTTCATCAGGTTACACAAAGATTTGGTTGTACTGAATTTTTCACCATTTCTACATCACTCATCTCCATAAAGGAAGTGCCAGTGATATGTGGAAGCAAGGGAGCTGCTGTTTCAGGGAATGCCTCCAGTGGCTCACTGGTCAGCAGGATTATAGAAGCCACAGTAGGCTCTTTCATGCCCTCAAGCCTTTCTTCATTGTCCACATGCACAATGTCAGAATTGGAAGCGTTTTCCACTCTTCTATCCATCTCCATTGTTATGAAAGCTTTGGACTTCTTCAGGATCCATTGTAATCTTCTACCAGGCCTCATGACCAAGAGACATTGGTATGTTCTCTGTGTGCCAGAAGTGGTCACAGTTGGAGACTCAGGAGACTGGCTTGCATAGGGGTATCACTGTTGGCAGGATATAAATGTCATTACTCTCTTCTGCAATGAATCCATGTTTTATTTTTCCTTGTCTGATTCGAAGTGAAAGACAGTGCCCTAGCCACCTGCTTGATTGATATACTGTTTAATATTCTTCAGTTATATTATGTCATTATGTAGTAGTACACTCAAGGGTTCTTGACCACATCTTCTCAACTACAAAATCATTTGCTACAGCAAAACCAAAGACACTGAAATCGTATTCCAGCTGCTGTCATGAACTCCAGTCACCATTTGCAATATGCCTTATACATCTGAGGAACATTTATTCTGCCATAGGCATGTTCTTACAGTGTCTTTGGCACTCTTTCTCCAAGATGGGTCAAGCAGTCTTACATTGAGTTTCTGGGATAGCAGAGCTAAGTATTGGAGATGTGTAATGTTTAAAGCTTGTGCTGCAGAGGTTTGCAAAACTTCTTTGTCCAGGAATTTTAGCTCTTCTTCAATTTCAGTTTTAACTTTAATAGAACTTCTTGATTCACAGATAGTGAAGCTACATCTAGTTGAACCCCTTGAGGTGAGAAATGTTGTTGGTCCTGCATATTCTTTTGAAAGAGGAATGCCAAATAGCTGAAACAAAACACTGTGTTTTAAAGTGAAATCTTAGAGGCACAGTAAAAGACACCATTCAGTTGGCTGGTAGAGCTCCAAATAATTTGACTGAGTTTTGCCCAATAACAGGTGAAAGAAGCAATTTTGCATTAGTTGTCCTCACCCTGACCTGACACCTCATACCTATGCAACTAGGGTAGGTCAAAAACATTTATCCTTGATTCCTTCATCTGAACATTTACTGGGTTTAATCCATTCATCTCTAAATATGTCTGTCTATCTCATATCTTCAATACAACAAGAAATGGATATGCTAAGAACTGAATTTTTGTGTAAAGGGAAACAGATATTCATGTTCTGAAAAATTCTGCATTTCCAGAAATTTAAACCCCAGAGAATAATAGCCCAAATTTAAATTTAACCAGACATTGAACTGTCACTTATTATAGGACAAGCCAAGATTCGAGATGGAGTTATCCAGAAAGGATTTGAGGAAAATCCTATTAACCGATAGCCTGATCCCCTTTATGCTACCTGCTGAGTCTACAATTTTTTACAAGAACTTATCCACTGTCAGGCTGGATTCAAAGGGACAGAAAAAAGGCAGATTAAAAGAAAAAAATAATTCACAGGCAGAACCTTGAAAGCTAGAGTCTGAAGTCAAGAAACCTTGGGCCAGGAGAGTGACCCACCAAAACACATGCAGGCAGTGAGTTTACCCAAAGTCAGGGAGTGGGCCTTCCTCCTGCATGGTCAAGAAGAGTTCTTTTGCCCCATACTTTGGAGATGGTGCAGCACATCCCATGGGGAATGGGGGAGGAAACTGGGTGCTACCCCATTTATGTGAAAGGCTTAAGCATGTGTCACAGGGATTACAGATAATCCTTGTACTACCCTGATGCATGAGTGGTGCCCTAAAGATTTTGTTTCCCCATTTTGTAGAGTCTGGTAATCCTTATCCCAGGGTTTGAAGTGAACAGGGTTGCTACACAGGTCCATGGAAAGGGTGAGATTTCTGCTTTCTAAAGCTTCAAGGATGAATGACTGCAGGAATTTGAAATCTAGTGGGAGTTCCCTGAAGGTTTCCTGAAATGTTCAGTTCTGGTAACCCTTGTTTTCCTTCCAATCTCTCCCTACAGCAGTGGGATAATATATCCTATGGCTTTTTCTTCTTTTCATATTAGAAGCATATAACTTGCTCTGAGTTTACAACTCCAGAGCCAGTGGAGAATTTTGCCTTAAGGCAGACCATGCCTACAATTGACTTGTATGAGATTTGTAATGTTTTTGAGTTTGGGTTGAATGTCTATCGTTACTGAAATATTTTAAAGCTTTTGTGGTATGGTGATTACATGAGTATATTTTGAATATGGAAAGATTTAGTATGCTGCATAAAGTCAGATGATCATTGTAAGTGAAAAGCATGTCTGTTATTCTTTCTAATTTAGAGATGGCTTAAGGGATGTACATTGTTGCCAAGTTGAAGGGTGGCTACTGTGACCATTAGAATCAGGTGTTATCTTGGCCATGTGATGGTGGCCAGTTGTTCTGTTGATAGGGACTAATGTCATCAGCATGTGAATTTCATCTACTGTTGATGACATCTGCAGTTACCTCCTTAAATAAGTGGCATTTAATTTAATCAGCTCAAGGCTTAAAATGAGAAACCAGAAGAGAAGCAATGAGCTCAGAGCTGACATTGGTTCAGATTTTTGGAGCAGCAGAGTGGAAATGTCCCGGGGAATGCTCTCTGAAACCAGAAGTCTAGAGAGTGATCCAGCAGACATCTTCTGATGCCTTCTCATTTAACAAAGGAACCCAGATGAAAGCTACAAGCCTGTCTTTAAAAAATCTGTAAATTTTCCATTAAAATAAATTCCCTTTTAAAAGGTCAATCCATTTTTTATGCATCACATTCCAACAGCTTTAGCAAAATAAAAAAAAGGATCTTTGGTTGAATATGAAGTAATATTTGACTAAATCCTTTTGCCTAAGTTTGGTTATGTTTTAACTTGTTGATGGGTATTTTTATTGTTTCCAATTTTGGGGCATTACAATGCCATCTGCAATTCATCTTGGACATGTAGTATATGAGAAAAATCTTGTTCTTTCCTTATATGAACAACAAAATTGAGAGATCTGGAAAACCTGCAAATTGTCGAATGGCACTCAAAACATTACATACATGATGTTGCAGAACAAATAAAAACCTTAAAATCCAGACAAAGAGTTGCTGTAAAAAATAGGATCAAAAGTAAAACCTAATTGGGTTAACTATGGCAGGATTCAAAATAAGGTAGTAAGAAGTTTAAGTATTTAGAGTTACTAAGTTTCTAAACTCTGAGTTTGATAAAGTCATGAGAGGGAATATCACATAGGCCATATCTAGTCAGCTTTTAGGTTTTCCTCCAGGATTATGTAGAATCCACAAAAAAGAAAAACTAAAACTAAACAGTACAGAACAAAACGTTCATCACTCAGTGCTGCTTTGAGAGAAGAACAGCACAAATTGTATAAATTTATTCACAACCAACTACTTAGATGCATGACAAAAGAAAACAATCTGCAGGGGAAGGCAAACAAAGCCAACATTCTATGGGCAATGGAAAGATCCAATTGAAAGTAGAAGTCAGAGTCTTTCATGTAATGTTTATCCAAAACCACCTTTTTTTCTCTTCATTGAGGAATAACATCCATAACCTGCAGACATTCTGTGTTAGTTAAGGTTCTCTAGAGAAACAATCAACCAGCAATATTTGTAAATATAAAATTTAGAAAAGTGACTCACATAACTGTGGGAAAGTAGACTCCAAAATCTGTAAGCCAGGCTGTGAAACTATGATTCTGATGCAGTGTCTGGATGAACTCCACAGGAGAGTCTTGCCAGCAGAAGCAGGAAGAGAAACTTTCTCTTCTGAATCTTCCTTAAAAAGCTTCCAGTGATTAGATTAAGAATCACTCATTAAAGAAGACACTCCCCTTGGCTGATTACAAATAAAATTAGCTGTGGATGTAGCCAATGTGATCATGATTTAATGATATGAAATCTCCTCATAGCAAAAGACAGGCCAGCACTTACCCAACCAGACAAACAGGTACCACCACCTGGCCAAGTTGAAACATGAACCTGACCATGACAGTCCATCTCTTATCAACTTAGTAGCCATACTCATCAGCTTAAGCCACACCTGATTTATAAATAGAAAACAATGAGACACATTTTCTTTCACCTAACAATACTCAAATGCCTTGCATATAATCAGAAAGACATAAAATCCCTCCAGAATAGCATGCAAGTCCTTGGGCAATATTAATTCTTGAACGTGATCACTTAAAATTTAAATAGTATAACTATTAACTATTAATAGTATAACTATGAACAAAACAGCATTATGGTCCTCATTCCTCTAACTGATCACGTGGTCATATTTGATATTTATCAATTCCTTCTTCCACTGCCAATTCCATGCTCCCTTTACACTCAGCAAGCTTTTCAGCTGGCCGTGGTTCTTTACCCGGTGGGGTGACCCAAACCTCCATTCCTGAAGCTTCAGAGTCATTGGTAGTCCTGACAGGATTGGGTTGTTGCAGTTTTCCATTAACTTTAATCACATGGCATGGTAGTACTAAAAGACAGCCTAGGGGATCCCCTATATCCCAGGAAATCTCTTCTTTACCTCCATTATGTAGTTGCAGTCTTATTTCTCCTGCTAGTCAGGGTCAATCACCCCCAGCCATTAATGTAATCCCCTTCTTAGATTGTTGACCCAGGGGCATGAGTAGCCCAAAGTGACCAGGTGGCAGTCTTAGATTCCAGTTCAATGGAATCATTGTGGTTTCTCCTGGTGAAAGCACTTCCCCTTTTGAAACTAAAACCTGTAGACCAGCAGTGTTCAGGGTCACAGGGATAGGAACCAAAAATTTTCCTAGTGGATCACTAGCAGTAATAGTGAGTGGTGCCACATACATTCCTACACTTTGGTTCCTGGACCCATGGATCCTGGTTATTGGAGAAGCAATGCTATACAGTGGACACTGATTCAGAGCATACAGAGCTTCCTGGAGAACATTAGCCCAGCCCTTCAAGTTATTGCCACCTAGCTGGCACTATAACTGAGTTTTCAAAGAGCCATTCCACCTTTCTATCAATTCATCTGCTTCTGGAGGATGGGGAACATGGTAAGACCAGAGAATACCATGGCATGTGCCCATTCCTGCACTTCATTTGCTGTCAAGTGTGTTCCCTGGTCAGAAGCAATGCTATGTGGAATACCATGATGATGGATGAGGGATTTTGTAAGTTCATGGATGACAGTTTTGGCAGAAGTGATGCATGTAGGAAAAGCAAACCCATATCCAGTGTATGTGTCTATTCCAGTAAGAACAAATCACTGCCCCTTCCATGAAGGTAGTGGTCCAATGTAATCAACCTGCCACCATGTAGCTGGCTGGTCACCTCAGGGAATGGTGCCATATTGGAGACTGAGTGTGGCTCTCTGCTACTGGCAGATTAAGCACCCAGCATTGGCTGCAACCAAGTCAGCCTTCTTGAGTGGAAGTCCATGTTGCTGAGCCCATGCATAACCTCCATACTTACAACCATGACCACTTTTTTCATGAGCCCATTGAGCAATGACAGAAGTTGCTGGGGAAAGAAGCTGACTGGTTTCCACAGAACAGGTCATATTATCCACTTGCTTATTAACATCTTCCCCTGCTGACAACACCCTCAGGCGCACATTTACATAGGACACAAATATGTTCATGTTTTTAGCACACTCAGAAAGGTCTATGCACATAGCTCTTCTCCAGACCTCTTTGTCACTAATTTTCCAATTATGGTCTCTCCAAGTCCCTGATCATCCAGCAAACCATTAGCAAAAGCCCATGATTCAGTATACAAATGCACCTCTGGCCAGTTTTCCTTCCAAGCAAAATGAACAAACAGGTGCACTACTTGAAGTTCTGCCCACTGGGAGCATTTCCCCCCACAACTGTCCTTCAAAGACACCCCACAAAAGGGGTTGTAGTGCTGCAGGTGTTCATTTTTGGATGCTACCTGCATATCATGCTGAACCATCTGTATACAAGGCCGGAATTTTGTCTTTCTCAGTCAATTCACTGTAAGGAACTCCCCAAGAGGCCATATCCCTGGTCTGGGAAAGAGAAGATAGTGTGGCACTAGAGGAGACCATGGATATTTGGGTCATTTCTTCATGTAACTCACTTCTGCCTTCAGGACCTTCCCTGGCCCTATCTCATATATACCATTTCCATTTTACAGTAGAGTGCTGCTGCCCATGCCCAACTGTATGGCTTGGTGGGTCAGAAAACACCCAGCTCATGATAGGTAACTCAGGTCTCATGGTAACTTTGTGGCCGATGGTTAAGCCTTCAGTCTCTACTATGCCCCAGTAGCAGATCAAAAGCTGTTTCTCAAAAAGGAGAGTAGGTATCTGCAGTAGATGGCAAGGCTTTGCTCCAAAATCCTAATGGTCTGCCTTGTGACCTTCATATAGGAGCTTGCCAAAGGCTCCAGACAGCATCTCTATTTGCCACTGAGACTTCCAGCACCATTGGATCAGCTGGATCATACGGCCCAAGTGGGAGAGCAGCTTGTAAAGCAGCCTGGACCTGTCGCAGAGCTCCTCTTGTTCAGGTCCCCCACTCAAAATTAGCAGCTTTTCTGGACACTTGATAAATGGGTGGGGTTGCACACCCAAATGAGGAATACATTGTTCACCAAAATCCAAAAAGACCAACTAGGCATTGTGCCTCTTTTTGGCCATAGGAGGGGCCAAATGCAGCAACTTCTTCTTCACCTTGGAGGGTATATCTTGACATGCCCACACCACTGGACACCTAGAAATTTCACTGCAGTGGAAGGCCCCTGTATTTTGTTGGATTTATCTCCCACCCTCTGACATGCAAATGCCTATCAGTAAGTCTATAGTAGTTGCTACTTCTTGCTCACTAGGTCCAATCAACATGATATCATCAATATAAAGGACCAGTGTCATGTCTCATGGGAGGGAGAAATGATCAAGGTCCCTGGGGACAAGTTTGTGACATAGGGCTGGAGACTTGATATACCCCTGAGGTAGGACAATGAAAGTATATTGCTGACCCTGCCAGCTGAAAGCAAACTATTTCTGGTCATCCTTACTTATACCTATTGAGGAAAAAGCATTTGCCAGATCACTAGCTGCATACCAGGTAACAGGGGATGTATTCATTTGCTTAAGCAATGACACCACATCTGGAACAGAAGCCACAATTGGAGTTACCACCTTCTTGAGCTTGCAATAATTCGCTGTCATCCTCCAAGACCCATCTGTTTTCTGCACAGGCCAAATAGGAGAGTTGAATGGGAATGTGGTCAGAATCACCACATCCTTCAAGTCCTTAAGAGTAGCAGTATTCTCTGCAACCCCTCCAGGAATCTGGTATTGCTTCTGATTTACTATTTTACTTGGTAGGGGCAGTTCTAGTGGCTTCCACCTGGCCTTTCACACCATAATAGCCCTCACTGCATGAGTTTGAGAGCCAATGTGGGGATTCTGCGAGTTGCTCAGTATGTCCATAGAAATTATACATTCTGGAACTGGGGAAATAACAACAGAATGGGTCCAGGGGCCCACTGGACCCACTGTGAGACAGACCTGAGCTTAAACTTCATTGATCATCTGGCCTCCATAAGTGCCCACTGCGACTGTGGACCTGAGTGACGTTTTTGGTCCCCTGTAATTAATGTCCCTTCTTAACCAGTGTCTAATAATCCCCAAAATATCTGATCATTTTCTTTTCCCCAATGCACAGTTACACTGGTAAAAGGCCATTGGTCACCCTTGGGAAGACTTAGAGGAAGATTAACAGTACAGATTTGTGGCAGTGTAACAGGGTTCTCCCTGGTAGGGACCTAGCCTCCTCTTCATTCAAGAGGCTATGGGTCTGTAAATAGTTTCATGTCTGTAAATTGATTAAGGGGCCATGACTTCTTGTTTTTGTAATTCAGGTTAAACTTTTATTCACTTAAACTAGAACTCTTTTGTTTATACAGCTCAATCAAGAATCTGTTAAACTGCCATTGTAGTGTATTTTTTTAGGTACCCCATGATTTAATAGTCAATGCCACAAATCTCTGCACATCATATAATTTTGATGCCTGCTTTGAGTTTGCTGTCTATTATAATAGCCCCATCTACCCTGTCTTTGGTGATTAAGTGCTGCCACCTGGCTTCTACCAACTTGGGATCCCTTCATCCCCATTGTGTTTAAGGGTTCCACTTCAGTGACAACAGTTCCTACAGAAATATCTTATCTACAGAGAAGTGCAACAATAGAGCTCTTTAGGGATGATGGTGCTAGTCTCACAAATTTAGTTCTCATTGTTATGACAAAATGTGCATCGTTCAGACATTCCTGGGGTGTAAGAGCAGGCTTTCCATGATAAATCCACTCTAACATTTCAATCTCTCTAAGCCTCTGGATCCCCTCATCTACATTATACCAGGGCATTTCTAGCATTTCAACTTGAGGTAATGTTGGCAACCTTTTGATCCAACTTTCAACCAACCATCCAAACAAATTATTAATACCTTTTCTAACCCCTTGAGCTATAACATTTAATGCAGAATATCTGCTTAGTGGGCCCATATCAATAAATACAGCATGATCCAGCCTTATATTCCTCCCACCATTATCACACACCCTTAAAATCTATTGTCACACATATTCCCCTGATTTCTGTCTATATAAATTGGAAAACTCATACAGTTCTTTTGGAGTATAACATACCTCCTCATGTGTGATACTTTATACCTCACCTTTAGGGCCCTGTTGGGACTTTAATCTAGTTATATGTCTGGAAGAAATGAGGGGTGGTGGGGGTGGGTCATGAAAATAATTAGAAATATCTTCCAATCCATTTGCTTCAGGACCTTCATTTCCAGTTTCATCTGGTGAAATAGGATTAATCATGCTAGGGCTAATTCTTTCAGGAGGAAGCTCAGTGGCAAACTACTCAAGGCAGGCTGGAGGTGGGGTGATTATGTCCTCAGGGCAAACTATTACAGGGTTATCTAGAGAAGACTCACCATGATCTTGGGATTCGAACTCACCCCCAACATCATTATCAATCCATATGTCACCATCAATTTTTCAGGTTCCCACTCCTTTCTCATCAATGAGTATTGTCATTTTAAGAGCAGAGACCATGCAAGATTGAGATTTCAGTTTATTTTGTAAAGTTGCTTCTCTAACAATAAGATTTTGAGTCTGATTTTCGTAGATCTCAAGTCTATAGCTACAGGAAATAAGATTTTCCTTCAGGATAGTCATAGAAACGTCAGATGGCACTTAAGCTTCTTGGTTGAAGACTTAAGCCCATCCCTTTCACTCCTTAATGTAGTCAGTATATCTAACAACAACCAGCCAACATCTCTATACCTCTTAGTTCTACAAAACTCTGTAAAGGTGTCAAAAACATTATCCCCCAGAGCCTGGACTCATACAAGTGAAGCATTAGGAGAATAGAATGGTGATATTTTGACTGTATCTTTTGCCAACTCACTCCATGGATTGGGAGTGTCATTTTGATTATGGGAATAAGGGTCCTTAGTGTCTTTGAGTTCAGTCAGAGTAGAAAACCATTCATAAAAACCCATTTTTAAGATTCTGTTTCTTAGTAGAAACTGACATTTATTTCATTTGTTCATTCATCCACTGATTCTGCAAATGCCTGCAAATGGAACACAATGATATTATCATGGCTTGGTATCACTATGTTGATTCATGCTAAGGCACAGTTTTATCCACGATTGCGTCAACATAATCCACACAATATCACCTGTTCTAGTTTGGTAGCTGCCTGAATACAGTATACTAGAAAAAGAATAGCTTTTTAAAAAGATGAATTTATTAAGCTACAAGTTTATATTAATTTGGAACATGTCCAAATTAATGCACCAACAAGACGTTACTTTCACTCAAGAAAGGCCAATGAAGTTCGGGGCTTTTCTCTCAGCTGGAAGGGTACATGGCAATTTCCCTAATTCTCTCTCCTAGCTTTTGTTTCATGATGCTCCCCAGGGGACATTTTCCTTCTTCATCTCCAAAGGTCTCTGCGTGCATGGGCTCTAAGGCTTTTTCCAAAATGGTTCCCTCTTAAAGGCATCCAGTAAGCTACCCCACCTTGAATGAGTGGAGACACATTTCCATGGATAATCAATGGAAATCTAATCTAATCTAATTTAAATATTTCCATGGATAATCAATAGAAATCACATCTAATCAAAAGTTACCATCACAGTTGGGTGGGTCACATATCCACGAATAATCAAAAAGCTCCTATCCAGCAATACTGAATGAGGATTTAGGAACATGAATTTTCTGGGGTAGATTTCAGATTCAGATCAGCATGCTCCACATTTTGGACTTCAAAAGACATGTTCTTTCTAAATACAAAATGCATTCATTTCATTACCACATCAGAAAGACTTAAAGTATTTCAGTAACAATACAAATGCAATACAAAAACAGAAACAGTACCAAAATCTCATTAGTTACAGGCATGGTCTGTCCTAAGGCAAAATTCTTCTTTGGCTCTGGACTTGTAAAACTCAGAGCAAGTTATTTTATGCCAACATACAAAGGATGGGCAGTCATAGGATACATTTTCCCATTCTCATACGGAGACATTAGAAGGAACACATGTCACAAGAACCATACAGTTTCAAAAACTTGCAGGGCAAAGTCCATTCGATTTCAAAGTCTGAGAGTCATTTATCTTCAGGGCTTTAGAAAGCAGAAGTCCCACACTTCCCAAGGGCTTACTCAGTGGCCTGCCTGTCTCTGAATGCAACCTCGGGGGACACACGGGAGAGCACTTTTTTCTCAGCTCTAACATCTCTGAGCATCGGGGCCACACTTGGGCTGTCTGTCATCTCTGGGTTATATGCTCAACCCCTTCATGTGGTGGGAGGCAGGATCTCCCCAAACCCCAAGGAATGTGCTCCACCCTCTTCAAGGTCTGAGGCAGCACAACTCTTCCTCTGTTATGAGGTAGAAGTCTCATCCTCTGCTGTTGGGGCAACCTCACCCTCTCCAAGTGGTTGGGTGGGTCTGCTTTCCTGCTCCATGGTTTACTGACTTCAGACCTTAACCTCCATAATTCTACCTCTGAACTTATTTTACTTTTATGTTGTCCCTTTTCTGAGACATTTAGTTCAGACTAGAAGCAGTTGCGTTCAGACAGATTCCACAAACCTCGTGTTGACTTTCTATGCAATTATTTCAGATATCGCCCATCAGACAAGTGTTTCCACAAATCCTTCATGGATAACACCATCTCCAATCCTGGCTTTCTCTGAAATAGCTGATGGGTTCCATATTTGGTCAAATCCCCACCTGGGACACCATTCTCCAGGGTCTCCCTTCTGGAAGCCCAGAATTTTCCAGAACATCAACTTCTGTTTTCTATACCCAAGAGTTAAGTTCTCAGCTTATCTCTTTCCTGTTTCATTTCACTATAAGCTTCAAGAAGAAACCAGGTTGCACTTTTCACATTTAATTTGATATTTAGCAGAAGAGATTTCCAAGTTTATGGCTTTTAAAATCTGCCCTCCAGCTAAAGCCATTAATCAATTTTGCCAGATTGTCAGCCATTTTAAAAGAAGGATCGCATTCCTTCCAGTTTGCAATAACATATGTCTCATTTCCATCTAGAGTCTGGTCAGAATTACCTTTAGAGTCCATATTTCTACCAACAATCTCTTCAAAACATTTTAGGGCTTCTCTATCAAACTCCTCACGATTCTTCCAAAATCTTCCCCTTATCCATTTAAAAAGCTCTTTCAACATGTTTGGTATTTGCAAACTGCAGCAGCACACCACTGCTGGTACCACAATGTATTAGTTAGGGTTCTCTGGAGAAACAGAATCAAAAGGGAATGCTCACAAATATTAGTTTTATAAAAGTGTCTCACGTGACCACTGGAAAGCAGGGCAGTCTATGAAGCCAATGATTCTGATGGAGGGTCTGGATGAACTCCACAGGAGAGGCTCACCAGCCAAAACATGAAGAGTCTGTCTCTTCTGAATCCTCCTTAAAAGGCTTCCAGTGATCAGATTAAGCATTACTCATTGCAGAAGACACTCCCCTATTACTAATGGAATCAGCTCTGGATGGAGCTGACATGATCATGATTTAATTCTATGAAATGTCCTCATCACAACAGTCAGGCCAGCACTTGTCAAACCAGACAAACAGGTACCACCACTTGGCCAAGTTGACACATGAACCTAACCATGACAGCATATTAAAACCACATCACGAGACTTCCTGGAAGATGGCGGCTTAGTAAGACGCGCGGATCTTAGTTTCTTCTCCAGGACAGCTACTAGGGGAGTAGAAACGATACAGAAAGCGCCCAAAGCCACAACAGAGATAAAAAAAGACAGCGTACCCCATCCTGGAACGGCTGGCTGGCTGAGAGAAGCAGCTCGGGTGAGATCGCCGAGGCGTGCGGGCCTCACCAGGCGGGGTGGCAAGCGGCCGGAGTTACTCCCTTCCCCCTTCCCGGGCCGGCTGGGAGAATTGGAAAGGCGGTCCCCTGAAACCAAGGCGGCTGGCACACACACCACGCGCAGCCCCCCGGACCAACTGAGAGAATTGGATCAGAAATCCCCAGGCCGTGGAGAACGGTGACGGGTGGGGGAGGCCCCTTCCAAACCCGTGACTCCCGGGGAACGTGCACTCTCTCGGGTGGGCTGCCGCCACTGGCGCCCTCCCGCCACGCTTGTCGCCCAGGGCTGACTAGGAAATTCGGACGGGCTCTTTCCCGGGCTGCGGCGACCAGCAACCCTCCCTGCATTCGGACCCCGGGCCGGCTCAAGCCGCTTCGGCTAGCGAACCCCCCGGACGGCGAGAGTTTTCCAAAGTTTAAGGTCCCACAGCACCTTTTACTGGTGGGACCCGCAGACAAACGTGTGCCACGAGCGCCACCTACTGGGCAGGATAAGAAAAACAGAACCCAGAGATTTCACAGGAAAATCTTCCAAACTTTTGGATCCAATACCCAGGGAAATCTGTCTAAATGCGCAGACGCCAACAGAAGATAACGGATCACGCTCAAATAATTGAAAATATGGCCCAGTCAAAGGAACAAACCAATAGTTCAAATGAGATACAGGAGCTGAGACAACTAATGCTAAATATACGAACAGAAATGGAAAACCTCTTCAAAAACGAAATCGATAAATTGAGGGAGGACATGAAGAAGACATGGGCTGAACATAAAGAAGAAATAGAAAACCTGAAAAAACAAATCACAGAACTTATGGAAGTGAAGGACAAAGTAGAAAAGATAGAAAAAACAATAGATACCTACAATGATAGATTCAAAGAGACAGAAGATAGAATTAGTGATTTGGAGGATGGAACATCTGAATTCCAAAAACAAACAGAAACTATCGGGAAAAGAATGGAAAAATTTGAACAGGGTATCAGGGAACTCAAGGACAATATGAACCGCACAAATATATGTGTTGTGGGTGTCCCAGAAGGAGAAGAGAAGGGAAAAGGAGGAGAAAAACTAATGGAAGAAATTATCACTGAAAATTTCCCAACTCTTATGAAAGACCTAAAATTACAGATCCAAGAAGTACAGCGTACCCCAAAGAGATTAGACCCAAATAGGCGTTCTCCAAGACACTTACTAGTTAGAATGTCAGAGGTCAAAGAGAAAGAGAGGATCTTGAAAGCAGCAAGAGAAAAACAATCCATCACATACAAGGGAAACCCAATAAGACTATGTGTAGATTTCTCAGCAGAAACCATGGAGGCTAGAAGACAGTGGGATGATATATTTAAATTACTAAAAGAGAAAAACTGCCAACCAAGACTCCTATGTCCAGCAAAATTGTCCTTCAAAAATGAGGGAGAAATTAAAACATTCTCAGACAAAAAGTCACTGAGAGAATTTGTGACCAAGAGACCAGCTCTGCAAGAAATACTAAAGGGAGCACTAGAGTCAGAACCGAAAAGACAGAAGAGAGAGGTATGGAGAAGAGTGTAGAAAGAAGGAAAGTCAGATATGATATATATAATACAAAAGGCAAAATGGCAGAGGAAAATATTATCCAAACAGTAATAACACTAAATGTTAATGGACTGAAGTCCCCAATCAAAAGACATAGATTGGCAGAATGGATTAAAAAACAGGATCCTTCTATATGCTGTCTACAGGAAACACATCTTAGACCCAAAGATAAACATAGGTTGAAAGTGAAAGGTTGGGAAAAGATATTTCATGCAAATAACAACCAGAAAATAGCAGGAGTGGCTATACTAATATCCAACAAGTTAGACTTCAAATGTAAAACAGTTAAAAGAGACAAAGAAGGACACTATATACTAATAAAAGGAACAATTAAACAAGAAGACATAACAATCATAAATATTTATGCACCGAACCAGAATGCCCCAAAATACGTGAGGAATACACTGCAAACACTGAAAAGGGAAATAGACACAAATACCATAATAGTTGGAGACTTCAATTCCCCACTCTCATCAATGGACAGAACATCTAGACAGAGGATCAATAAAGAAATAGAGAATCTGAATATTACTATAAAGGAGCTAGACTTAACAGACATTTATAGGACATTAAATCCCACAACAGCAGGATACAACTTTTTCTCAAGTGCTCATGGATCATTCACAAAGATAGACCATATGCTGGGTCACAAAGCAAGTCTTAACAAATTTAAAAAGATTGAAATCATACACAACACTTTCTCGGATCATAAAGGAATGAAGTTGGAAATCAGTAATAGGCGGAATGCCAGAAAATTCACAAATACCTGGAGGCTCAACAACACACTCTTAAACAACGAGTGGGTCAAAGAAGAAATTGCAAGAGAAATTAGTAAATACCTTGAGGCAAATGAAAATGAAAACACAACATATCAAAACTTATGGGATGCAGCAAAGGCAGTGCTAAGAGGGAAATTTATTGCCCTAAATGCCTATATCAGAAAAGAAGAAAAGGCAAAAATGCAGGAATTAACTGTTCAATTGGAAGAACTGGAGAAAGAACAGCAAACTAATCCCAAAGCAAGCAAAAGGAAAGAAATAACAAAGATCAGAGCAGAAATAAATTAAATTGAAAATATGAAAACAGTAGAGAAAATAAATAAGACCAGAAGTTGGTTCTATGAGAAAATCAATAAGATTGATGGGCCCCTATCAAGATTGACAAAAAGAAGAAGAGAGAGGATGCAAATAAATAAGATCAGAAATGGAAGAGGAGACATAACTACTGACCTCACAGAAATAAAGGAGGTAATAACAGGATACTATGAACACCTTTACGCTAATAAATACAACAATTTAGATGAAATGGACGGGTTCCTGGAAAGACATGAACAACCAACTTTGACTCAAGAAGACATAGATGACCTCAACAAACCAATCACAAGTAAAGAAATTGAATTAGTCATTCAAAAGCTTCCTAAAAAGAAAGGTCCAGGACCAGATGGCTTCACATGTGAATTCTACCAAACGTTCCAGAAAGAATTAGTACCAATTCTCCTCAAACTCTTCAAAAAAATCGAAGTGGAGGGAAAACTGCCTAATTCATTCTATGAAGCCAACATCACCCTCATACCAAAACCAGGCAAAGATATTACAAAAAAAGAAAACTACAGACCAATCTCTCTAATGAATACAGATGCAAAAATACTCAATAAAATTCTAGCAAATCGTATCCAACAACACATTAAAAGAATTATACATCATGACCAAGTAGGATTCATCCCAGGTATGCAAGGATGGTTCAACATAAGAAAATCAATTAATGTAATACACCATATCAACAAATCAAAGCAGAAAAATCACATGATCATCTCAATTGATGCAGAGAAGGCATTCGACAAGATTCAACATCCTTTCCTGCTGAAAACACTTCAAAAGATAGGAATACAAGGGAACTTCCTTAAAATGATAGAGGGAATATATGAAAAACCCACAGCTAATATCATCCTCAATGGGGAAAAATTGAAAACTTTCCCCCTAAGATCAGGAACAAGACAAGGATGTCCACTATCACCACTATTATTCAACATTGTGTTGGAGGTTCTAGCCAGAGCAATTAGACAAGAAAAAGAAATACAAGGCATCAAAATTGGAAAGGAAGAAGTAAAACTATCACTGTTTGCAGACGATATGATACTATACGTTGAAAACCCGGAAAAATCCACAACAAAACTACTAGAGCTAATAAATGAGTACAGCAAAGTAGCAGGTTATAAGATTAACATTCAAAAATCTGTAGCATTTCTATACACTAGTAATGAACAAGCTGAGGGGGAAATCAAGAAACGAATCCCATTTACAATTGCAACTAAAAGAATAAAATACCTAGGAATAAATTTAACTAAAGAGACAAAAAACCTATATAAAGAAAACTACAAAAAACTGCTAAAAGAAATCACAGAAGACCTAAATAGATGGAAGGGCATACCGTGTTCATGGATTGGAAGACTAAATATAGTTAAGATGTCAATCCTACCTAAATTGATTTACAGATTCAATGCAATACCAATCAAAATCCCAACAACTTATTTTTCAGAAATAGAAAAACCAAAAAGCAAATTTATCTGGAAGGGCAGGGTGCCCCGAATTGCTAAAAGCATCTTGAGGGAAAAAAACGAAGCTGGAGGTCTCATGCTGCCTGACTTTAAGGCATATTATGAAGCCACAGTGGTCAAAACAGCATGATACTGGCATAAGGATAGATATATCGACCAATGGAATCCAATAGAGTACTCAGATATAGACCCTCTCATCTATGGACATTTGATCTTTGATAAGGCAGTCAAGCCAACTCACCTGGGACAGAACAGTCTCTTCAATAAATGGTGCCTAGAGAACTGGATATCCATATGCAAAAGAATGAAAGAAGACCCATCTCTCACACCCTATAAAAAAGTTAACTCAAAATGGATCAAAGATCTAAACATTAGGTCTAAGACCATAAAACAGTTAGAGGAAAATGTTGGGAGATATCTTATGGATCTTACAACTGGAGGCGGTTTTATGGACCTTAAACCTAAAGCAAGAGCACTGAAGAAGGAAATAAATAAATGGGAACTCCTCAAAATTAAACACTTTTGTGCATCAAAGAACTTCATCAAGAAAGTAGAAAGACAGCCTTCACAATGGGAGACAATATTTGGAAATGACATATCAGATAAAGGTCTAGTATCCAGAATTTATAAAGAGATTGCTCATCTCAACAACAAAAAGACAGCCAACCCAATTACAAAATGGGAAAAAGACTTGAACAGACACCTATCAGAAGAGGAAATACAAATGGCCAAAAGGCACATGAAGAGATGCTCAATGTCCCTGGCCATTAGAGAAATGCAAATCAAAACCACAATGAGATATCATCTCACACCCACCAGAATGGCCATTGTCAACAAAACAGAAAATGACAAGTGCTGGAGAGGATGCGGAGAAAGAGGCACACTTATCCACTGTTGGTGGGAATGTCAAAGGGTGCGACCACTGTGGAAGGCAGTTTGGCGGTTTCTCAAAAAGCTGAATATAGAATTGCCATACGACCCAGCAATACCATTGCTGGGAATCTACTCTAAAGAATTAAGGGCAAAGACACAAACGGACATTTGCACACCAATGTTTATAGCAGCGTTATTTACAATTGCAAAGAGATGGAAACAGCCGAAATCTCCATCAACAGAAGAGTGGCTAAACAAACTGTGGTATATACATACGATGGAATACTATGCAGCTTTAAGACAGGATAAACTTATGAAGCATGTAATAACATGGATGGACCTAGAGAACATTATGCTGAGTGAGTCTAGCCAAAAACTAAAGGACAAATACTGTATGGTCCCACTGATGTGAACAGACATTCCAGAATAAATTTGGAATATGTCCTTGATAACAGAGTCCAGCAGGAGGTAGAAACAGGGTAAGATAATGGCCAATTGGAGTTGAAGGGATACAGACGGTGTAACAGGACTAGATACAAAAACTCAAAAATGGACAGCACAATAATGCCTAATTGTAAAGTAATCATGTTAAAACACTGAATGAAGCTGCATCTGAGGTATAGGTTTTTGTTTTGTTTTGTTTTGTTTTGTTCTTACTATTATTACTTTTATTTTTTTCTCTATATTAACATTCTATATCTTTTTCGGTTATGTTGCTAGTACTTCTAAACCAATGCATATGTACTAAGAAATGATGACCATGCATCTATGTGATGATGTTAAGAATTAATGATTGCATATGTAGAATGGTATGATCTCTAAATGTTGGGTTAATTTCTTTTTTTCCGTTAATTAAAAAAAAAAAAAAAGAGAAGGGATAATTGGAGCTGAAGGGATACAGACTGTACAACGGGACTGGATATAAAAACTCAGAAATGGACAGCACAATACTACCCAATTGTAATGCAATTATGTTAAAACACTGAATGAAGCTGCATGTTTGGTATAGGATTTTTGTTTTTTTTTTTTTTTCTTTCTATCATTGTTTTAATTCTTATTCTGTTGTCTCTTTATTTCTTTTTCTAAATCGATGCAAATGTACTAAGAAATGATGAATATGCAACTATGTGATGTTATTAAGAATTACTGATTGTACATGTAGATTGGAATGATTTCTAATTGTTTTGTTAATTCTTTTTTTAATTAATAAAAAAAAAACCACATCACCTCTTTCTCTATAAGATATCTGAGGAACATTGACAAAAGATAAGCTCAGCTCAGCACACACAATTAATATTGCTTCATCTTCCTCAGTATTAAGAGCAGAATGGGGAGAACGCAGACACAGGGGAGAGGGATCTCTACCAGAGCTGGAGGAACTGGGGTTGCAATGTTTCCTGAACTAAAGGAAGGAGCCCCCTATGCACATCCATCTCATATGGTATCTCAGCTCCCACCCTCTATCTGAATCTCTTTCCTAGCCACTCAGGTTCTGTAGCAAAGGTTCTCTGTGACAAATCAGTGAGAACTTAATTGACATTGAGTGCATGGGAGAGGATTTCAATCACAGAAACGGTGCAATGCTTTCTCTTCAGACTTCTTCCTAAAGAACTGCACTTACACAAAATATTCCATACTTGGAGGTCTTGCTGATCAGCTCCCTATTGAGAGCAGGGTGCTGGGTGAGGCTCCTTATCATTCACAGTCCAATGATTCTGGAATATTACCATTCCCATCATTTTCATGAAGAATTATAGTTGGTTCTTGAGGTATTAGTCGAGGGGAGGGTATTTGGTGAACATTTCCAGCTTGTCGATGACATTCCTCAGTTGTAATATCATGTATGAAATTTTAGTAAGTTACGGTGTTGATAGAAATTTCCCTTACTACAATTAGTGATAACCTCCACTGTGGGACCCATAAAGGAAGTCTAGATGTTCACATCTCTCACCATCACAACTGCCCAAGCAAAAATGTGCCCTAGTCCTGCAATGACATGTCACACTTGTGCAAGAAAGCACATTAAAACCACTTATCTTTGGTTTCCTTGAATGAACTTGACATGTTTTCATAAAATAATGTCTAAAAATGTCTTTGTAACTTATCATAAAATGAATGCAATTAATAGCAGAATATTGCAACCTGGTTTTTCCACAATATTAGGTAAAGATTAATCAATAAAGCAACAAATTCACCTCTAGTCTGTTTTCATGTTCGTGAGGAAGCAACTTGAGGTGAATAGAATTTTGTTTGAAACTAAAGTCAGAATGAGTGCTGCAGTATTTGTAGATTGAGGAAAACATCTTAAGGAATGTTCCAAACTTAGGAACTTATATGTTAAGTATTAAGAAAGTCCATGGATGGAGGTGTTGTGAGGGCTTGGTGGCAGGCAGCAAAGTAAAATTGACATCTGGAATGTATTTTATCATGGTAAGATCAATGTGTTGACGCTTGAAGTTCAAATATTTTGCTTGGTGTATTGATTGCGAGATTGTCATTTAGTTGCCTTAATTCATATGGATGAACTGCTTTTTACAACTTTTGTTTTATGTAACTTTACAGCTTTCATTTATCAAGACCATAATATTCATATCCCATTTTGACCCAACACCATTACCTGCATGGACACAAATGGCCATTTGCATTTTTTATGAGTGCACATTAAGAAATCAGAGTTAAGGTCCCAATCAGGGCTGACTGGGGATGTCTCCTCATCATTTCCCAGGTATGGATATGCACCACAACCACCTTACAACCTAATCTTCAGATAAAAGACCTGAGATTTAGAATTAGACCACAGAACCCACATCATCCATAGTCAGGGAAAAGAAAGAGAAAAGAGAGATATGAGAAGAATGACTATGTGAAAGAAAATGGATAATCAGACAAATAGATAATATGACCACTAAAAAGATTGATGTACACACTTCTGCGTAGGTAGGAGTGCAGTTTGAAATCCACTAAATCCTCACACTGGAATAGCCATTCTCTTGATGGACAAGTGAATCCCAAAGATTGCATTTAGGGAATGTTACTGGGTGATTTGCCTTCCATCTCACTGGGAAATAATCACCAGTTTCCATTGAGCTCTTCAGGATTCTGAACCAGGAAAATACTGGCAAAGTCATTTCTCTTCTCAAGAGGGGAAGTTGGCTGTTTTTGCACATGGTTGGGCTCCCTCTTACTGTCTCAAGATTTGCTAATTCACGACAGCAGTCTTAAACACAGAGAAAGAAATTTAGAGATGCTTCCTGGGAAACAGTTAGCTGGAGAGGAAGCCCATGAAGGTGACAGGACACCAGCCCTTAACCATCTCCCTGCACCTGCTTCTGCACATGATCCTCATGCTCAGTGTCCTGAATATCCCCTAGTGGTCACCCCAGAGGAAAGGTTTATATTTGGTTGGGCATTTCTTGCTTGTCACCATGATTCTTTCACATTAATAAATAAATTGCTGTGTCTTCAATTTCCAGGCTTTTTATTTGGAGAAAGTTTTTTTATGGGTGTAGTCCAGAGAGGTGGTGAATTGTTCTCCTGGTGTCTGCATTCCTAATTCCTTCATGTTCAACTGGTACACATGACCCTCCTCAGTTCCACCACTAGAACCTGGTGACCAAGTGGTTGGAATACTCATTAAAGTTGAATCTTGTTGATACACAGGAGAGACACAAACATCCTCAGGTCTCTCTTACAGGGCCCTCAGATTCACCTGCTGTAATTCAGACAGGGAACTGAAAACAGAAATTAAAAATTAAGTAGCACACAGGCACAAACATACACATGAACAAATAGACACAGGTGTTCACAGTGTAGCACCCCCAGTTTCTCAATAATGTTACCACGAACCATTAATACAAGAAAACCCAGCTAAGCACATATTACTTGGTTCTTCTTATTCCTCAGCCCTGTCTGAACCCTCCACAGAATAGGGAAGTCACACACACAGGGCAATGGGCTCCTGTCTCAGAGCTGCAGGACCTGGGTGCAGACTGGTTTCAGTAATGGAAGAGGCCCATTTCCTTGTCAGTCTCCTCATTGGACACATCAGCTCATTCTCTGCTGCTGAGCTTCTCTCCTAGTCGTGTTTCTTTCTATCCACAACTATATGAAAATAATGAGTGAGAAATTATTGATGTTGAATGCACAGAGGAACATTTCAGTCATAGAAAGATTGCAGTGCTTTTTCTTCCTGTGCATAATATATGTATTCTCTAAATATTCAGTGGCTGTATTTTTAAAGGGCAATCACACTGACTAGGCCAAAGTCAGGGTCCTTACAGAAGACCCTGGCTCTTCGTGGGCTTGTGATACCAGAGCATTTCCCTCCCCTAGCATCACAAGTTCTCAGGTCGAGGGAACAGGGGAGAGAAAAGAACATTTCCTGGGATTCTATCTTTGTAGAACCCATGTGGTCCAGATAGCTACTGTATTCTATCTTCCAACCTGCTGGATACAGGATTCAAGAGATTAATTCACAGGATATCTGTGTTTCAAAGCTCATGATAACCGCTCCAATAATGAATAATCTGTATCATTCACTCCCTCGGTAAAAGTGACTTGTAACTTGGGTGATTGCTTCCTCTCAATTTCCCGCAAAGTACAGATCCTTGGGGTTTAGTTTTTCAGAGAAGACTAATGGATTTCTGTTAGATACTCCTGTGTCTGGGGAAGCAACGAGCATTCTCACAAGCGGGTGGCCCATCTCACAGACCTTGGAGTCCACCTCTCCTTCCATTCCTCCTGCCTTCTGTAGTGGGGATTCTCATCCAGTTACTCAAATTCGCTGAGAATTTTCATATCAGACACAATGGCCTTAAGTTCTGAACAGAGACAAGGAACATGCTGGGTCTGTGAGAATCACCCAGGGCAGTCAGAGTGCTTTCCTATGAGTCTTGGTTGCATAAGAAAGGGGTTGTTCTGTGATGTGAGGTACAAAGATCCTCCACCATGTCCCAGATCTTGCATCGAGCATGGTGATTGGATGGAGCTCACGTTCCACCTCCAGGCCCTCTGTCTCCATGCAAAGTGGCCTGATATGGTCGTGGATATTGTGGAAGTCCTCTGCTTATCCACTGATACTTGCTTGCACAGCTTCTCTGGGTCTTCAGAGATTGAACACTGATGCAAGACAGCACCCGGTGGTCATCCCAGTGATATTTGTCATATCGGTGAGGTCACCCTTGGTTCCCCTGCTGCACTGAGCCTCCATAATCAGTACAAAGTCACTTTGACTGCTTACCAACTAAGGCTGAGCAGTATAAGGTATACCAGGACTCGGGCTCCGCTCCCAGAACTGCAGGGTCAGGTGTGTGCTGGTTTATATCAGGAAAAGGAAGGGCCATACCATTAAATCCTCCTAATATATACCAAGTTTGGGGTTGGAGTTTGGGAAATACATTTTCCAAGAGCACATATGAGTGTCCTGGTAGAGTCAGAAGGCAATGATACAATTTGGGACAGTATAATCCCTTTCCATGCGATAGTGTTGGAGTAAATACTTATAGCCCATGATCTTATGTCATCAATACACATGTATAGATACCATATGTAGGGATGTAAATGATACCTCCATTTCACAAGTACAAATTTTCGTGCAGAAGAGTGGAAGTTTGGACTACTATGCCCAAAGTCAACAGGCTGGTGAGAGTCAGAGTGAGTCTGCCTTGTACAACCCAACACCAGTCACAGATTTTCCCATGACCCAGCTGCAGAAAAGAGTGGGTTATGCCTAAGGAGATTTCCAGCACCCCTCTTTGTGTAGTCAGAACATAATGTCATAGGTCTGCATTCTAGTGTTTACCTAAAGAATTCAAAGAGAATTGGGGTTCACACAGATGTATTTAAAAGAGTCTTTGGCTTTGACAGGATGTTATGTATCTTTCTATCTGTCCATCCTGTTTACTTATATGCTTGATTGTAACAGCATTATTGAATATAATTGATATGTGATATCTTCACTTTATTTAAATACACAGTTTGATAAATATTTGTTTATTGTTTGTATTAAATATACAGGCAATGTATGTTTACATATGCAAAATAAATATATTTATTTACTGTAATAGTTATTTAATATAATATAATACTGATATAATATTTATATATTATATATATAGTATATATACAAAATAAATATAATATGCATTTATATATCATGGGTATGTATGTTCACACATGTTACCATACCTACAATCCAGAAAGGGAACTCCTAAAGTCCTTCTATTATTACTACCTCTGGCTCCTTCCCTATTCTCTAGGCATCAATTGGATTTTTTTAAATAATTATTTTGTTGATACATATATAAATCATATACAATGAGATTCCCACATTTAAAATAATGTAATCCAATCTTATTATATTCAGAAATATGTGGCACCATCACCAGAGTAGTATTAAAATATTTTCATCACTTCTCAGAGAAACAGTATAACCTCTAGATAACACTGTTGTACCCATCAAATTTCTATCAAAATATAATTAGCAAATTATCTACTTTATAGATTTTGCCATTCTAGGTGTTTATATGAAATACTCTCAAATTAGTTTTTCATCTGGATTGAGCCTCTTTCCCTAACCAAACTGTTGCAAAGGGTCCTTCAAATGGAATCAAGTATATATAATTCATATTTTTTTACTTTAAAAAATTTTGTCCTTCCCAAATGTATACAACCCAAGATTTTTCAATTTAACAAATTTCATATATACAACTGGTAATACTAATGACATTCTCAATTTTTTGCTACAATCATCACCAAACATTGCCAAAATATGTTCACCTCAAGCACAATATTTTTACCATTAAGGTTTAACTCCAAATCAGTTCCTGAATCTGTGACTTCTAATGAACTTCCTGTGTCTATGCATTTGCTTTTCATACTCATTTAGTATAATGAAATCATAACAAATTTTTACCTTTGTATTTGACTTATGTAATTCCCCAACACATTCCAAAATTCATCTGTGTTGTAGCATGCACCCTAAACTTCATCCCTTTATACAGTTGAATGACAATCTTTTGTGCGTATATGGCCTATTTATGTATCCGTTCGTCAGTTAATGGACACTTGGATTGCTTTCACACATTGGCTGTTGTGAAAAACATTGTGTACACATATGTTTGAATCTTGGTTTTCAAAATTTGGGGATATATACAAATAAGTGTAATTTCAGTGTTATATAGTAGTGTTACATCCAATCATTTGAAGACTTGCACATATGTTTTCCAAAGGTGTTTGATAATTCATCAACTCTATCACCAGTATGACAGACTTTCTGCTTATGCATACCCTCACGATATGTAAATAGAAGATTTAAAAGGTGTCTCATGCAGCCATGGAATGGTAGAGTCTAAAATCTGTAGTGCATGCTGTGAGGTTTGCAGCTCTGATGAAGTGTATGGATGAAATCTGCAAGATAGCCTCACTGACTGAAAAGGCAGTGAAAAAAAACTCTCTTTTTCCTTAAAACCTTTCAACTGATTGCCTTCTCTCATTGGTGGGAGACATGCCTTAGTTGATCACATATGTAATCAGCCACAGATGCAATGAACTGACTGATGCCTTAGTACACCAGAGTTCCAGTTTATCAGCCAGCCACAAAATGTCCTTGCAGCAATGGTCAGAACAGTGCTTCCCTGATTAGAAAACAAGGCATCATCATTGGACAAATTGACACCGGAACCTAATCATCACAGTTCACTCCTTTTCTAATTGGCAACTATACATATCACTTTGGAACAGTATTAATTTCCAAATAGAATGCAATGTCAGATACAAGTTTTACCTACTAATACTCAACTGACTGTGTACAACAGGAAAGGCACTACATCTCTCCAGAATTGGGTGCAAGCCCTTACGTAACATTGTCTCTTAAATGTCTTATCCTATGACTTAAATTTTGTAACATGAACAATACAAGTTATGTCATATGATGAGGAAGACAAGATACTTGCTAATGTGCAAATATATATACTCTCATAGCAACCCAGGGAAGAAGTATTCATACAATCACAATCTTCATTTCTGTAACTGGTCATCTGGTTGCAGATCAGATTTATCACTGCATTCTTCTACCACACATTCCATGGTCCCTTTCCCCTCTGCAAACAGTTCAGATGACCGTGGTTCTTTTCTGGGTAAAGTAAACCAGACCTTCATTTCTGGATTTTCTAGGCCATTGGTATTCTTGCCTGGATTGGATTGTGGCAGCTTTCTATTGACTTTAATCATGGGGCATGGTAGTAAATAGAGACAGCTTAGGGGATCTACTGTATTCCAGGAAAACACTTCTTTACCTCCATTGTGCAGTCGTGGTCATATTTTCCACTGATAGTCAGTGTCAATCACCACAGACAGAAGAGTAGCCCACATTCGTGCTTATTGATTCTGTGGGATAAGAAACCCAAAGTAACAAGTTGGCAGTCTTAACTTCCAGTTCAATGGAATCATCATTGTGTCTCCTGGTAGGCGCACTCTCCTCTTTTTGGAACATGTATGTCAGCAGAACTTAAGTTTTCAGGGACAGGAACAAAAATTTTCCTAATTGATCACTAAGGGTGTTTACATGCTAGGGGTGATAATCGATGTTGACATTCCCATTTCCCCCACTTGATTGCTGGAGCTGTAGATCTTGACAATGGGAGAAACAGCACCACACAGTGAATCTCTTTCAGCAAACACACAGTATTATGGAGAACATTGTTCAAGCCTTCCATGGTTTCATACCAACTTGCAATCATAATTGGGAATTCAAAAGGCCATTCCACTATTCTGTCAAGCCAGCTGCATCTGCATAATGGGGAATATGGTAGGACTAGAGAATACCATGAGCATGTGCCCATTCCCATACTTTATTTATTGTGTAATGGGTTCCTTGATCCGAAGCAATGCTGTGTGTAAGACCATGATGCTGGATAAGGCATTCCATATGTCCACTGAATTAGTTTTTACAGAACCCATTGCATTCAAGGAAGGCAAGCCCGTAAATAGGGTATGTGTTTATTCCAACTAGAAAAAATCGCTGCCTCTTGCATGATGGAAGTTGTCCAATATAATCAACATGCCACCAGGTAGCATGCTGTTCACTTTGGGGAATGGCATCATACTGGAGTCTGAGTGTGGGTCTCAGCTAAGGCAGACTGAGCACTTAGCAGTGGCCAAAGCCAGGTCAGCCTATGTTAGTAGAAGTCCATGTTGGTGAGCCCATGCTTAACCACCACCCCTAACATCATGCCCACTTGATTATTGAGCCCATTCAGCAATGACCGGCATGGCTGAGGAAAGAGGATGACTTTTATCCACAAGATGGGTCATCTTATCCACATAAATATAAAAATGTTCCACTGCTATATTGACCATATGGGAGTATTCATATGGGACAGAAATATCTTCATGTGCTTCATCCACTTAAAAAGTTCTATGTACATACGTTTTCCGTTAACATCTTTGTTACTAATTTTCTCCTAATTCCATGATCATCAAGTCATACCATTACAATAGGTCATGAGGCAGTATGCAAATGCACCTCTGGCCAGTATTCCTTCCAAGAAAAATGAACAACAATGTGCATTGCTCAACGTTCTGCACACTGGGAGGATTTCTCCTCACCACTGTCTGTTTTTTCTTTATTGTTGATCCCATTTCTCTAGAAATCAACATTTGTTTATGTTGAGACCTGATGTTGGCCTGCTCTCTTGGGAAGAAACAACTGCTATATGCTTGTATTTGTCTAGATTCTTCCACTCAGTGTAGTTATTGTATTGTAGTATTGAAATTCCACTCAGTGTAGTATTGTGTAATGAATTACACACAGTGTATATCTAGCACTGTGACAGTTAGATATGTGTGTCAGCTTGGCTAGGGGATAGTGCCAAGTTGTTCTGTGCCTGTGAATTTTAACTATGGCTTATGACATCTGTGCTTTTAAAGGGAATGCCATCCACAAATAATGATATTTAATTTAAATGGCTAGAGGTTTAAAATGAGAAGTCAAAAGAGAGAAAATGAGCTCAGAGCCAATACACACTGATATTTGGAGTTGCACAGTGGAAATGCTCCAGTGAAAACCGTTTGAAACCAGAAGTCAGGAGAGGGGGTCATCAGATGATGGCATATGCTTTCTCCTGTGATAGAGCAATGCAGGTGAAACCTAGCTGTCTTTCCTCCAAAGAATTGCATATTTATAAGTAAATAAATGCCCTTTGTAAAAAATAGTTTATTTCCTGGGTATATTGTTCTAGTAGCTTTAGCAACTAAAACATATTTTGGTACCAGAGAAATGGGGTACTGACACATTTGCAAATGCCTAACATGTTGAAATGGCTTTTTTAAATGCATAACAGGAAGACTGTGGATCAATTGTGAGGAGCTTGATAGAGAAACCATAGATTGCTTTGAGAGTCTAAACATACTTCCATTGAAGCCTTAGACAGAAATGAAGAATGTGCCATTGCAAATTGGAAGGAAGGCAACCTTTGTATTAAGGTGGTGGAAAATTTGGCAAAATTGGTTCCAGGGAATGGATAATTTGAATATGATAATCTGAGATACTTACATAAGGAGATTTCCAAACTAAGTGAAATGCAACCTGATTTTTCCTTGCAGCTTATGTAAAATACAACAGGAAGAGCTAAGAACTGAACTTTTGCATATAAAGAAATCAGAATTTCTTTTTCTGACAAATTCTGGGATTCCAGAAAGTGAGACCCTACAGAATAATGCCCCGCATGAGGATTTAATCAAACATTGACCAGTTAGTCATTACAGGACAAGCCAGGATTGAAGATGGAGTTATCCAGAAAGAATTTGAGGAAGGTCCTGTTGTCAGATTGCTTTGATCCCTTAAGGCTACTTGCAAAGTTTTCAATTTCTTTGCAAGAACTTCTGAATTGAACTACTGCAATACTGGATTTAAAGGGAAAAAGAAGAGGGAAATTATAGCAAAAATCATCTCAGAGGCAGAACCATAAAAACTAGTCTGAAGCCAAGAAACCTGGGCCAGGAGTGTGACCCACCCAGCATACAGATGGAGGGAGGGAGTTTACCAAAATTCAGAGAGAGGATTTTCTGCTTTTAGGTTCAGAAAATACTTTCAATAGGGTAGAGTATGATCTGTGAGAATTGTGATAGGCTTCCTGCTATCTATTTATCTGGAGGTGTAAAACATATGTCCCAGAGATGGCAGAGAATTCATGTTTCACACAGATGCATGTGGGGGGCAGTGCAGAGGAAAATGGTATCCCCAATATTTCCAAATCATGCAAACCTCATCCTAGTGTTTGTAGAGAACAGGGCTGCTGCATATGCCTTGGCTTCCTCAAGTCCCAGAGATTAATGACTCTCAGACTTTGAAATCTAATGGGGTTTCCCTGCAGAATTCCTGAATATTTTATATACAGTGACCCTATTTCCTTCCAATTTCTCCCTGCAGGAATGTGATATTTTATCTTGTGTTTGTTCCTTCTTTGCATGTTGGAAGTGATAATTTGCTCTAACTTCCCTGGTCCAGAATTTTACCTTAGGACAGAGAATGCTTATAATTAACATGCATGAGACATGTACTATTTTTCAGTTTCTATTGTGTTTGTATTATTACTGAAATTGGTTATGGCTTTGTGATATTGTGATTAAATAAATGTATTGTGCATATGGAAATATTCAGTGTGTTGTAGGGCATATAAGCATAGTTTGGTGAAAAAATATGTCTGGTATTGTTTCCTATTTAGAGATGGTTTAATGTGATGGGCATAGATGCAACTTGATGCATGGGCCCTGTGATAGTTAGAATCAGCTGTCAAGTTGACCAGGAGATCGTGACCAGTTGTTCTGTGGCTGTGGAATAAAACCATCAGCATGTGAATTTCATCTGTAATTGTCTCCCTCAATGAGTGATATTTAATTTTATCAGCTGGAAACTCAAAATGGGAAATCAGAAGAGAAAGCATGAGCTCAGAGCCCATATTTGGCCAGAAGTTTAGAGAAGCAGAGAGGAAATTTCCCTGGAAAGCAGTTTGAAATCAGAAGCCAGGAGAGAAATCCAGCAGACATCACATTGTATCTTCCCATTTAACAGAGTAACCGGCATGAAATCTAAGGGACTTTCTTTCAAAAACTGTAAACTGGTCATTAAAATATATTTCCTTTTTAAAAGCCAATCCATTTCTGATATATTGCATTCCAACAGCTTTAGTAAACTAAAAAAAGACCTATTGGTTTGAATATGAAATAGTATTAGAATAAATCCATTTGCCAAAATTTGATTATGTTTTAATTGTTGATGAGTATCTTTTTTGTTTCCAACTTGTTAGCACATCAATGCCACCTGTAACTCATCTTGGACATGTAGTGTGTGAGAAAAATTTTTGTTCTTTCCTTACATGTACATCAAATTAAAGAGATCTGGAAAACCTGCAAATTATCAAAAGGCATTCAACCATTATAATACTAAAAGTCACAGAGCAAATAAAAATCTTACAATCTAGACAAAGACTTGCTACAAAAATAAATAGAGTTAAAGCCTAATTGTTGCAGTTATGACAGGATCTCAACTACCAAATTAGGTTGTAAGAAGTTTATATAGCTATAGCTAATACATTTCTAATCCCTGAGTTTGATAAAGTTGTTAGAGTGAATATCGCATGAGCTATACCTAATCAATTTTGCAGGACTTTCTCCAGAATTATGATGAATCCTTGCAGAAACTATGCAGAACAAAATACTCATCACTCAGTGGTACTTGGAGAGAAGAGTAGCAACAATTGTATAAATCCATCCATAACCAAATCTCCATATTCAACACAAAAGTAAACAATGTTCAGGGGAAAGCAAACAAAACCAATAAGCCATGGGCAGTGGTGAGATCCAATTGAAAGTAGAGGACAGAGTTTCATGGAATATATGTGCAGAACCCCTACCCTCGCTTCACAGAGGAATATCATCCAGAACCTGCAGAAGGTCTCTGAAATAGTTAGTTGATGATACTACTGTAGCTCCAATGCAGTTTAGGAGGAAAATCTGGAAAAAATGACACTACCCTAGGAATGGGGCAAAAATCTGTGGTAGGCTATGCCTTGCCTCATGAGGAAAGACAGGGGCACATGGGTGGTGTTTACACCACTATCCGTCCTGCTTATATCCCAGCCTCTCCCCAGGAATCTTGAATTCGTGGAGTCCAGTTGTCAAGGAGCCAGGTATGCCCCAGGTGAATATTGTGTTTTGAAAGGGTTCCATGGCCATAGGTGTGCTTGGGCCTGCACAGTAGGGAACAGGAATTCTCATTCCTTAAAGAAAAGTCACAGTTATGAGAGGATTTCCAGCGCCCATCTTTGTGTAATGAGAACATAATGACATTCATCTGTATTCTAGTGTTTATCTAAAGAATTCAGAGAGAATCAGGGTTCACACAGATATATTTAAAGGAGCCTCTAGCTTTTGACAAGACATTATGTATCTTTCTATCTGTCCATCCTATTAATCTATTTGCTTGTTTGTTGCAGCATTATTGAAACAAAATTGATATATGATATCGTCACATAAGTAAATACACAGTTTGATAAATATTTATTTATTGCATATATTAAATATATATTTATATATTATAGGCATACATGTTCAAAAACGCAACCATCACTACAATCTAGATAGTGAATTACGGAAGTCCTTCTATTGCGACTACCTCTTCTGTTTCACTATTTTCTCAACAACATTTGAGTTTCTTTCAATAATAGTTTCACTAATACATATATGTCATGTACAATAAGATTCATTCATTTAAAAGAGTATAATTCAAATCTTTATTATATTCAGAAATATGTGCCACTATCACCAGATTCATATTAGAATGTTATCATCACTTCTCAAAGAAAAAATATAACCTCTAGACAGCACTGTTCTATCCATCAAATTCCTATCAAGATATAATTAATAAATAATCTACTGAATAGATTTTGCTCTGCTTGGTGTTTATATGAAACACTCACAAATTAGTTGGTTATATGTGATGAGCTTCCTTCACTTACCAAAATGTACCAAAGGGTCATTAATAACATACAACTTGATAATGAATGAATAACATATAACATAATAATATAATAACTTGATAACAATCAAGTATCAATCATTCATTTCTTTTGTACATTTCAAAATATTGTCCCTCTTAAATAAGTGCAACCCCCAATTTTTCCCCTTAACCACTTTCATATGTGCAATTGGTAATATTAATTACATTCTCCATTTTTGGCTGCAATTGCCACCAAACATTTCCAAAATTTGTTGACCTCAAACACAATATTGTTATCATTAAGATTTAACTCCAAATCACATCCTGAATCCGTAACCTTAATTAACTTCCTGTGTCCATGCATTTGTGTTTCATAATCATTTAGTATGGGTGAAAACATAACAAGTATTTACCTTGTATTTGCCTTGTGTAACTCAACAACACATTCCAAGATCCATGTGTGTTGTAGCATGCTCCCAAACTTCATCCCTTAATAACAGCTGAATAATACATCTTTGTGTGTATATGGCGTATTTGTGTATCCATTCATCAGTTACTGAACACTTAGATTACTTTTGCACATAGACTATTGTGAAAAACAAATATACACATACAAATATATGTGTACAAATATATTCCAAACTCGATTTTCAAAATTTTGGGGGATATACAAATACCTGGAATTTCAGTTTTACATGATAATGTTGCATTTAATAATTTGAAGAATTGCGTGTTTGTTTTCCTAATGGGTTTGATCATTTATCATCCCCATCAGCAACAAGACAGACTTCCTATTTCTCCATCTCCTCACAATATTGTTGCTTCCCTGATGCTTTTTAGTCTAGCCATTATAGTGGGTGTGAAATGATATCGTTTTATTGTTTTGATTTAATTCTTTGATGACAAATCCTGTGACACTATTATTCATGGACTCACTAATCATTTGTATATCTGCTTTGTGTCATTACTTTTTGTTTCAATAAGTTATTGACATACTCTAAGTACAAGCCCATTATTAACATAAAATTTGCAAATGGTTTTTCTATTTGATCTGTAATTGCTTTCCTCTCTTAATGGTGATTGCCTTGAATCACAAGATATTAATTTTTTTGCAGTCAACTTTATCTATCATTTTTTTGTTACATGAACTTTCGATTTCAGATCTATGTATCATTTGGTATATTGATAGTCACAAAACCATGGCACACTCTTTTTTCTAAGATGCATTGATTTTTCCTCCTGAATTTGAGGCTATGAATAACTTTGAGACAATTTTTTTGGATAGTGTAAATTAGTAAAGGTATTACTAAAGCCAGTCTTTCTATTCCCCTCATTCTCCTGAGGGTATGGGGCACTTATGATGGTGGGTCAGGGGTTATTGGACTGAATATGTTCATAAACGTGAGTTAAGTGGAAAGAAATGACATCACAGGGAGGGTATATACAAGTTTTTTCCACATTTTCAGGCACATTCAGAAGATGGGACAATTTCCAAATATTACATAAAATTTTATGTAAAATATATGCATGTATTAAAATATGCACATGGTAACATAAAGAAACCTATTCTGACTTTGAATGTTACATACATCATAGCACTGCTTACAAAAGATGCCTCCTGTTTCCAGCAGGGGAGGTTTGTCTCTGGGCTCACACTGACTTCCCTTCGCTGTGCATCTCATGATAATAGGTGCCCGTGTCCTCGGTGCTCAGGCTGTTCAGCTTTAAATAAACTTCATTCTTGGAGGTGTCCCTGGAGAGGCTGAGTCGAGACTGAAGAGCTGGGTTCTTGTATGTATTTCCACCATAACCCATAAGACTGACCCACTCCAGCCGCTTTCCTGGAGCCTGGCGGATCCAGCTCACACCATAGTTATTTACAGAGTTTCTAGAAACAGTGCAGGTGAGGGACAGGGTCTGCGATGGCTTCACCAGTCCAGCTCCCGACTCCCGCAACTGCACCTCAGACAGGACACCTGGGAACAAGGAGAACCACAGTAAGTCATGTTCTCATTTCCATCACCCCATTACCTTCATATCTGACTCCCTGAGACACTCACATCTGGGAGCTGCCACCAGAAAGAAGAAGAACCACGAGGGTTGCATGTTCATGTTGACGAAGTCCTTGATGCTGTGGGAATATTATCCAGACAGAGGAGGAACCTGAATTTAAGTAAATATGGGCTTTGGGTTGATCTTTTTCCTGAAATGGTGATTTGCATTGTGGAAGTGACTCTGTATACAAAATGAAAGCAAATGAAGGGAGGTCCTTTTATCAGGACACATTAGGAAGGGAATGTTGGCTGAGGCCTGGGAGAACACATTAATCTACCTGGGATCACCTCGTTAATCCCTTGTTCCTTTAATTTCAGTGAGGAAATGCGTTGAATGGGAGATAGAAGGGGCCCAGTGTCAATAGAGGTTCTGGGAATATGGTCCCAGTGCCTCTACTCCCAGGTATATATACACACACAATACATGCATGGACATATTTTTGCATGTTTTTATGGACATATATGTACTATACTTATGGAATATATAATATAAAATGATTGTATTGGCTGTCAGTTTTTGTTTTCCATAGAGGGAAGGGTGCTTAACACCACTGTCTCCAGCTTCTTGATATCATTCCTCAGCTGTAATGTCTTATCTGAAATTTTAGTAAGTTGTCAGTACCTTTTGCCAGTCTGCCATGGGAACCAGAAAGGACCTGTGTGTTCACAAACTTCTCACAACCATCATTGCCAAAGCACCAGTTGACCTGGCCCTGCCCTGACACATCAACCAGTGCATGGGGTGGGTCAAAAGCACTGAACTTTGTTTCCTTCACATGAATATTGACTGGTTATGATCCACTCATTCCTTATTATGTCTGTATAACTTACCATATCTTGAAAACAATTTGAAAGCAAATTGCAAACTGGATACTCAGTAATATTATTTAATGATTAAATAATAAATATGGCACTTAATAATCCCTAGCCTGGTTCCTAGCTGTTAGGACAGCAATAAGATGTGAAAAAGATGTGGCCTGGATATGAAAATCACCAATAATTTTGGCAATAATTGAGGACAAAGGACATCATCACAAGGAGTGTTCCAAAATTAAGATCTGATGCATGAGCATGTTGGAATTCCACGGATGCAGGTGCTGTGATGGGAGGTGGCAGCTGGAAAATGAAATTGACATATGGAGTAAACTTGGTCAATGTAAGTACACTGAAGGGCAGAATGTGTTTTCCATATGTGACTTGTTTCCCCTTCCCCCTGTTTGGTGCATTGACTGTAAGGTTACATTTGGTTGCATTAATTCATTGGGATGACTTTCTGTACATAGCACTTGTTTTGTGTAACTCTATAGCTTTTATGTATTGATGACAAAAGAGTCACATTAATTATCTGCATGAAGATACATGGCCATTTCCATTTCACATGAGTCCTCAGAAGGAAAGAATTTAGGTGTCAATTCAGTTGGGAATTGAGGATGTACCCTCAGCATTTCCCAGGAGCTGGTAGAAGCCACTGTCTGAGCCACAATCTGAGCTCCAGACAAAGGGTCTGATCTTTGGAATGTAGAGGACAGTATTCACACCACCCATTGTCAGGGAGCAGAAGGCACAGAGGGATTTGTGATAACAAATATTATGGGGAAGAAAACAAATTATGAGACAAATGGACAATCAGATCAGTGCTTCATCTGAAGTACACACACTAGTTTGAGAAGGGGTGTGAGTTGAAACCCACTACAATCTAGAACCCGTAATAACCCATCTCTTAGTTCATATGAATCTGAAAGATCGTCCCAATGCATAGTCTGACTCCATTATCTTCCTCCCTCTCAATGTAAAAGATTCAACAGGTTGCCTTGCACTGCTCAGAATTTTGAACTCAGAAAATATGTGCTTATTCATGTATGTTTTATACAGGAGGGCTGGCTGATTTTGCTATGACTGTGTTTCCACATAGTGCAACAAAGTTTTCTAATTCATGGTATCAGTGATAGGAACAGAAACATCAATGTAAAGATGCTCTTGGGGGAAGCCAATCACCTGAGGGTAAACCCCCAACACTGAAATACACTGGCCCTTAACCCACTCCCTCCCCTGCCCTTCAGGCTGATCCTTGTGCTCAGGGATCATGAGCATCCCCTGCCACCACCCCATGGGGAGGTTTATGTCTGGGTTAGCACTGCCTCCTTCTCACTGTGTCTCTCACACAGTAATTCGTGGATATCTCAGGTGTCATGGTGGTCATTTGCAGATTCAGCTGACACTTGGCATTGCCCCTGGAGCTGGGAAACCTGCCCTTCACAAAGCCTGCTTAGAACATGGAACCATGACGACCACTTACAATAGACCCTGTCCATCCCCTTCCCTGGTCCTGCCTGACCCAGGGCACATCAGTAAGAATGAAACCCAAGGCAGTTCAGCAGTGCTGCAGGAGATATTTAAGTTGTCCTATGTTGTCTCCAGAATCCACCAGCTGCACTGCATACAGAATACCTGAAAACAGTCATAATTTGATGGATATATGCACACACATGCATGTGCACACATATATATTTACACCACACCACCTCTTCCTCAAAAACATTGCCATGGGATATTGACAAAAGAAAAGCTCAGCTCACCACACAATTCACACTGCCTCACCTTCCTCAGCACTGAGCATGGAATGGGGAGAAAACAGTCACAGAGGAGGGCAGTTCTCTGCCAAAGCTCTGGGGACTGGGATTGTGATTGTTTCCTGGTTTGGATGGAGGAGCCAATTTGTATGTCCATCTCCTCATAAGGCACAGCAGGTCCCTCCCTCTATTAGAATCTCTTTCCTAGCCACTCGGTCTCTGAACAAGAGTTCTCTATGACCAGTCAGTAAGAAATCACCTGATATTGAGTGCCTGGGAGAGGATTTAGTCTTAGAAAGTGCAATGCTTAATCTTCATACCTCTTCCTAAGGAACTGCACTTGCAAAATGTTTTCTCTAATTGCAGAACAGAATCCTGAGTGAGGGTCTTGACGATTCACATCCAAAGGATGAGAACACAACACTCCACATAATCCCCATAAGGGATGATGTTTGATTTTTGAAATACAGTGGAGGGACGGACATTTGGTGTCTTTTTTCCACCTTGTTGATGTCATTCCTCAGTTGTAACATCATGCATGAAATTGTATTAAGTTGTCAGTGTGGATAGGTGTTTCCCTCACTACAGTTACTGGTGTTACCCACTGTGGGATCCAGAAAGGTAGTCTCTGTGCACCCATCTCTCACCCCCAAAGTTGCACACCAGCATGTGCCCTCATCCTGCACTGACATATCACACCTGTGCAAGGGAAGCAAGTCAACACCACTTATCTTTTGTTTTGTCACTGGGACTTGGTGACATTGGAACTGATTTGATCCAGTCTTGTCTGAAAAATGCTTTTCTAACCTGTCATATTATGAATGCAATTGAAAGTACAATATTTCAACCTGGCAACTCAAAAATATCAGTTAAATATTAAATAATAAATATGGCAAGACATTTATCTCTAGTCCATTTTCATGTTGGTAAGGCAGCAACTTGAGGTGAAAATAATTTTGCATGAAAGCTGTTATCACTGATTATTGTTGCAATAAATATGTATAATGGAGAACATCCTAATAAACGTTCCAAGGTGAGGACATTGTACATGAGGCATGCAGAAAGTCCATGGACGGAGGTGCTCTGGGTGGAGGTGGAAAGGGCAGGAAGCAGGAAAATGAAATCCACATGTTAAATAAATTTTGTTATGGTGAGCTCACTGTTAAGCTTCAAAGTGTATTTCTTGCAATGACATGTATTCACATCTGTTGTTAGGTGCATTGATTGTGAGATTGTCATTTGGTTGTCTTAATTCATGTGGGTGAACTGATTTTTTGTTTTCCTGTTTTTTTATGTGGGCAGGCACCAGGAATTAAACTGGACAGGCAAGAATTCTGCCACTGAGCCACCATTACCCATGCTGAACTGCTTTTTATATCTTTGTTTCACATAACTTTATAGCTTTCATTTATCAAGAACATAATATTCATACACCATTTTCTCCCAAAGCCATTCCCTGCATAGACACAAATGGACATTTGCATTTACTGCCTGAGTTCAAATTCAGAAATCGGAGTTAAGGTCCCAATCAGTGGTGAGTGAGGATGTCTCTTCAGCATTTCCAGGCTCTAGCATGAGCCACATCCAGCACTAAAAACTGATCACCAGATGAAGGACCTGAGATTTAGAAATTGGACCACAGGACCCACATCATCCATAGTGAGGGAGAAGAAGGAACAAAGGGAGATGAGAGAAAAAAATGACTGTGAAAAAAAATGGATAAATAGCAAGTAGATAATAAGATCACTACTGAGATGGATTTACAATCTTCTGTGTGAGGAGGAGTGCGGTTTGAAATCCATCACAACCTAGACACTGGAATAGCCATTCTCTTGCCGTTCAAGTCATGCCCAAAGATCACATTTAGGGAATGTTACTGGGTGATTTGCCTTCCATCTCACTAGGAAATGGACACCAAGTTGCACTGAGCTCTTCAGTGTCCTGACCAAGGAATTACTGGCAGAGCCTTTTCTGTTAGTAAGAGAGGCAACTGGCTGTTTTTGCACATGACTGGGCTTCCTCTTATTGCACCAAACTTTTCTAATTCATGACATCACTTTTAGGCATGGGGAGGGAAATTTAGAGACGCTTCCTGAGGAAACAGTTAGCTTTGGAGGAAGCCCTAGAATTCAAGAGGACACAAGCCCTTCACCGCTTTCCTGCACCTGCTCCCAGAGCTGATCCTCATGCTCAGTGGTTCCTGATGTGCCCCTCTGGTCACCCCGTGGAAGTTTTATATTTGAATAACCATTTCTTGCTTGTCACCATGCCCTGCATAAATTAATGGCTGTATCCTCAGTTACCAGACTGTTGATTTGCAGAAACAGTTTTGGGGTTTTTTTGGTGTTGTTCCTGGAGGTGGAAAATTGTCTCTTCCTGGTAGCTGTACATTTAATTCTTCCAGGTACTTACCCAGTACATGAGACCAACCCGTTCCTGGAGCCTCGTGACCAAGGCATGGAATACCCATTAAATGTGCATCTTGATGGTACACAGGAGAGGCACAGAGACCCTGAGCTCTATCTCACAGGGCCCTCAGAGTCCACCAGCTGTAATTCAGACAGAATACCTGCAAACAGACTTTAGAAGTTCACAAAAAGCACTAAAGAAACAATATAAGTTCTAGATAGCAATGTTCTATTCATCAACTTCTTATCAAGATATAATTAACAAGCTATTTTGTCTCTATATATTTTGATATGCTCAGATTTAATATGAAGTACTCACAAATTAGTTCACCATGTGTGATGGGCTTATTTCACTTGTCATAATGTTTCCAAGAGACATTAATGTAGTATCAGGTATCAAAAATTCATTTCTTTTTTACTTTTCAATATATCCTCCTTGCTACATATATTCACACCAAAATTTCTCACTTTACCCACTTTCATATGTGCAACTGTGTAATATTAACTTCAGTTTTTTACTACAATCACGACCAAACATTATCAAAATTTGTTCAGCTCAAACAAAATACTGTAGCCATTAAATATTAACCCCAAATCAGACCCTGAATCTGTAAACTCATGTTGACTTCTCATGTCTATGTATTTGTTTTTCATAATCATTTAGTATAAGCGAAATCATACCAAATATTTACTCTTCATATTTGACTTGTGTAACTCAACAACACATTCCAAGATTCTTCTGTGTTGCAGCATATACTGAACCTTCATTTCTTTATACAGCTGAATAATAATCCTTTGTGGATATATGCCATATTTATGTATCCATTCATCAGTTGATGGGCACTTGGATTGCTTTCACTCATTGACTATTTTGAAAAACATTGTGTGGTAGTAAGATTCATTTGTCAACTTGGCCAAGTGAAGGCACTTATTTCTGTTGCTGTGGACATGACTCAATGGTATGTGAACCTCATCTGCTGCTGATTTACATCTAGTTGGCTAGGAGGTGTGCCTACTGCAATGAATGATGTTTGACTTAATTGGCTGGTGCTTAAATGAGAGAGTGCAATGTAGCCTAGTAAAAGCATCTCAGTATACCTCATCTCAGCACTCACAGCTCAGCCTAGGCCTCAGGAGATGCAGAAAGAAATCACCCTGGGGAAAGTTGTTGGAACCCAGAGGCCTGGAGAGAAGGCCAGCAGAGATCACTCTGTGTGTTCCCATGTAAGAAAGAACTTCAGCTGAAAGCTAGCTGCTTTTCCTCTGAAGAACTAATGAAATAATCCCCTTTTATTAAAATCCAATCCCTCTCTGTTATGTTGCATTCCAGCAGCTAGCAAATTAGAACACATCGTTATGAATTCTTGTATACAAATATGTTTGAATCTTGGCTTTCCAAATTTTGAGGTATATGCAAATCAGTGAAATTTCAGGGTAATATGGTAATATTATATTTGAATATTTGAAGAGCTGCATTTTTTTTCTGATGGGGTTTAATCATTTATCATCCGCATCAGCAACATGACAGGCTTTCTGCTTATCAATATTCTTGAAATATTGATGATACTCTGATATTTTTTATTCTCGCCATCATAGTGGCATGAAGTTGTATTGCATTATAGTTTTGATGAAGGAGAGGAGGATGCTTTGCTCAGAACCTGTCTTGTTGGACCCCAAAAATGCTGTACTGGAATTCCCCAGCACCCTTCTTTGGATGTTGGTGTTGTCCTGTTGATGATATAACTGTGTCCCACTTTTAACAACCTTTTAATTACTTTCTTAATAAATTCTAGTTTTAGATCACTGTAGTCTGCATCATCTGGGAATCTGATCCTCTAAATTAAACGGCCATAAATATCACAAAAATTGATTTACTCATCAGGATTCCGATTTCAAGATAACTTCATAGTGGTAAAAGTTGATAAGACAAGCTTTAGAAAATCTGTATAAAGATATGGACTGTGTTCTGAATATTTTAATGCTTTAGTAGGACCATTCGTGAAAGATTTGAATTTGCTGCTTTCTTGTCCTTTTCATATGCAGAATACTGTTTCAGACTGGAATATTTTATCTTCTTGGTTTTTTAACTTCTACTGCGCTAAGGCATGTGGGAGTTTGTAGTTCAATAACTGCTTGTCAAGATTTACTCGACATTAATGAAGGCCAAAAACTATAAAAATCAAAAGGCGCCATCTCCTTCTTCCTCTTGGCAATGTGTCCATGGTTACAGGCATAAGTAGGAGCATTGTTGAGGAGTTGGGAGCAGCATTTAGCAATATCTGTTGGAATAGCTCATGTCCTCGATCCAAGTTCCACTAAGAAATTACTAGTGGGTCATAAGTTTTGGACATCAACTAAAAGATAATGTCATTTTTGAAAAAATCCTCACAGCCCAAGGAAAAGAACCAAGAAATCCTGGGATGGGATGATTCACCTTATTCCTTGCTTGTGAAGGAATGGGTAAAATGCATGGGACATATGAAGATTGGGGAAGCAGAATTGAACAGGGAGAACCTATTCAAGCTACTCTTTGTCTAGAAAGCATTCCATTAGAAAAGGTGAGAAAAATGGTTGGAGTGTGTCAAAGTGGATGGGCTTTGCTAATTTCACATAGAGAAATGTGTCAGCAGAGAGCCCACCAATATCTGAAAGATTAATTGTGAAAAAAATTGGCAGATCTGTAGGAAAAGCAGTCCATTATGCAGTGTTGAAAATGTACTCTTGAAAATCAAGTTTTTAATTATCACTCAGTAGCTGAAAAAACTGCAGTCTGTGTGGCCTAATATAAACATAAGATGAGATGAGGTAAAATATACAAATAGAAAATACATTCTGTACAGCCAATGCTATTGCTGATGGGGAACTTGATCAGTGGGAAAGTGGCATGTGGGATGAGATGATGATGATGATGATGATGATGATGATGGTTATGATGATGACGATGATGGTGATGATGAACAAGATTGTAGTACTTTAGATGAGAAGTTTCTTTCAAAAGAAAATAGCACCACATAGTGGACAGGATAGGAAAAATGGAGAGCCCAGGGGCTTCATAAGAAAGTTTTTCAATCTGTTGGGTCTCACCCTCGGGAAAAACTGAAGCATGTGACTCTTTCCTCTTGACAGGAGGCCAATTTTGCATGGGAAAATCTGCCTGGGCCATAAAATATCTAAGTAGACCCTGCTAAGGGAGGGGGTGGGAAGGCACCACACAGCCAGAAAAGAAACAAGAAAACAACAACTGAAAAATTCTTATCTTTTAAACAAAGCCTAAGCTAGAGGTCCAGAATAAACTGAACTGAATGTCAAAGAACAGATAGACAACAAAGTCCCTTAGTAAGAAAATACTATGTGAAAAAAAGTGAAAAAAATCTCCAAAATAAACTCATTAAGTAATTAAGTGCCTGGACTCCAGCAAAAAAATAATGAATCATACAAGGAAAAATTGAAGATACAGCCCAATCAAAGAAACAAACCAACAATTCAAATGAGATATCGGAGTTGAAACAATTAATTCAGTATGTTCCAACAGACATGGAAAACCTCATCAAAAATCAAACAGTGAATTGAGGGAAGATATAAAGAAGACAAGGAATGAGCAAGAATAAGAAATTGAAAGCCTGATAAAACAAATCATGGAATTATTGGAATGAAAGGCACAGTGGAAGAGATGAAAAATACAAACAATGGAAGCCTACAATGTCAGATTTCAAGAGGCAGAAGACAGGATTAGTGAACTGAAGGATGGGTCATCTGAAATCTGACAAGCAAAAGAAAACATAGGGAATAGAATGGAAAAATAACAGCAGGGACTCAGGGAATTGAATGACAACATGGAGTGCATGAATATACATGTAGTAGGTATCCCAGAAGGAGAAGAGAAGGGAAAAGGTGGAGAAAAACTAATAAAGAAAATTATCACTGAAAATTTCCCAACTCTTATGAAAGACTTAAAATTAAAGATCCAAGAAGTGCAGAATACCTCAAATAGAATGATCCAAATAGACATACTCCAAGACATTTACTAATCAGAATGTCAGATGTCAAAGAGAAAGAGAGAATCTTGAAAGCACCAAGAGAGAAGCAATCCATTAAATACAAAGGAATCCCAGTCAGACTATGCATAGGTTTCTCAGCAGAAATCATGAAGGCAGGAAGACATTGGGATAATATGCTTAAATTACTAAAAGAGAAAACCTGCCAACCAAGAATTCTATATCCAGCAAAACTGTCCTTCAAAATTAAGGGGAAATTAAAATATATCTAGAAAAATTCCCCTAAAACACATGAAGCAAACACTGAAAATACTGAAAAGAGAAATAGACACATCTATAATAGTTGTAGACTTCAATTCCCCTCTCTCAATGGACAAAACATCTAGACAGGTGATCAGTGAAGAAATAGAGAATTTGAATAATACAATCAATGAGCTAGACTTAGCAGACATTCATAGACCATTACACACCACAACAGCATGATGTACATTTTTCACAAATGCTCATGGATCATTCTCAAGGATAGACCATAAGCTAGTTCAAAACCAAGTCTCAATATATTTTAAAGATTGAAATCATACAAAACACTTTCTCAGATCATAAACAAATGAAGTTGGAAATAAAAAATAGGCAGAGTGTAAGAAAATACACAAATTTATCAAGGGTCAATAATACACTCCTAAACAACCAGAGGGTCAGAGAAGAAATTATAGGAAAAACCAGAAAGTATTTTGATGCAAATGAAAATGAAAACATGACATATCAAAATTTATGGGATGCAGCAAAGGCAGTGTTAAGAGGGAAAATTATTGCCCTAAATGTGTATATCAAAAAAATAGAAAGAGTAAAATCCAGGAATTAACTGTTTACTTAGAATTAGAGAAAGAACAGCAAACTAACCCCAAAGTAACAAAAGGAAAGAGATAATGAAGATTAGAGCAGAAATAAATGAAATTGAGAACATGAAAACAAATGAGAAAATCAACAAAACCAGAAGTGGGTTCTAGGAGAAAATCAATAAGATTGATAGACCCTTAGCAAGGTTGACAAAAATAAGAAGAGAAAGGATGAAAATGAATAAAATCATTTATTCATTAAAAATAAAGTAAATAATGAAAGGATACTGTGAATAACTTCATGCTAATAAACTCGACAATGTAGATGAAATGGACAGCTTCCTAGAAAAGCACTAACAACCAGCATTGGCTCGAGAAGAAATAGATGGCCTCAACAAACCAATCACAAGTAAAGAAATTGAATCAGTCATTAAGAAGCTCAGCCAAAAGAAAAGTCCAGGAGCAGGTGGATTCATATGTGAATTCTACCAAACATTCAAGAAGGAATTAGTACCAATCATGCTCAAACTCTCCAAAAAATTTTGAAGAGGAGGGAACACAAACTAACTCATTCTATGAAGCCAACATCACCCTCATACCAAAGCCAGACAAAGATATTACCAAAAAAGAAAACTGCAGATCAATCACTCGTATGAATACAGATACAAAAATCCTCAACAAAGTTCTTGCAAATTGAATCCAGCAGCGTATTAAAAGAATGATACACCATGACCAAGTAGGATTCATCCCAGATATGCAAGCATGGATCAACATGAGAAAATCCATTAATGTAATGCACCATATTAACGAATCAAAGCAGAAAAACTACACGATCATCTCAATTGACACAGAAAAGGCATTTGACAAAATTCAACATCCTTTCCTGTTGAAAACACTTCAAAGGAAAGGAATAGAAGGGAACCTTTTTAACATGATAAAGGGAATATATGAAAAACCCATAGCTAACATCATCCTTAAAGGGGAAAAACTGAAAGCTTTCCTCCTACTATCAGAAACAAGACAAGGATGTCCACTATTACCATTGTTATTCAACATTGTGTTGGGAGTTCTAGTCAGATCAATTAGAAAACAAGAAAAATAAATGGAAGCCATAAAAATTGGAAAGGAAGAAGTAAAACTCTCACTGTTTGCACATGATATGATACTATATGTTGAAAACCTCGAAAAATCCAAAGCAAAGCCTCTAGAGCAATAAATGAGTACAGGAAAATGGAAGGTTCCAAGATTTTTTGCATCAAATAACTTGAAATCAAGTAAAAAGACAGCCTACACAATGGGAGATAATATTCGGAAATGATGTACCAGACAAAGGTCTACTACCCAGATTATATAAAGAGATTGTTCAACTCAACAACAAAAAGACAGACAACTCAATTACAAAATGGCAAAAGATTTGAACAGATACTTCTCAGAAGAGGAAATACAAATGGCCAAAAGGCACGAGAAAAGATACTCAACTTCCCTAGCTATTAGGAAAATGCAAATCAAAACCACAAAGAGATATCATCTCACACCCACCAGAATGGCCATTATCAATAAAACAGAAAATGACGATTGCTGGAAATGATGTGGAGAAAGAGACACACCTATAGACTGTCGGTGGGAATGCCAAATGGCACAACTATGATAGAAGGCAGTTTGGAAGTTCCTCAGGAAGCTAAGTATAGAATTGCCATATGACCCAGCCATACCATTGCTAAGTATCTACTCAGAAGACATGAGTGCAAGTACACAAACGGACATTGGCACACCAATGTTTATAGCACCATTATTTACAATGGCCAAGAGTTGCAAACAGCCAAAATGTCCGTCAACAGAGGAATGGCTAAACAAACTGTGGTATATACATATGATGAAATATTTTGCAGCTGTAAAATAGAATAAAGTTATGAAGTATGTAACAAAATGAATGGACCTTAAGGACATTATGTTGAGTGCGATTAGCCAGAAACAAAAGAACAAATACTGTATGGTCTCACTTATATGAACTAAGATTAAGGAATGAACTTGGATAATTTCAGTTAAGAGAGATCATCAGGAGATAAAAATAGGGTAGATATTGGGTAATTGGAACTGAGGGTTTGCAGATTGTTCAACGGGTCTGATAGTAAAAATTCAGAAATGTATAGCATAATGTTATCTAACTGTAATCCAACAATGTTAGAACACTGAATGAAGCTGAATGTGAGAACAAAAAGAGAGGTGGCCTGGGGACACAAATGAAATCAGAAGGAAAGTTAGACGAGATAGACTCGAGATGGTATAATCTAGGAATGCATTGAATGTATAAGGATGTTAGATAAATGTACAAATTTAAAAATGTTTTGCATGAGAAAGAACAAAGGAATGTCAAAAAGGTAGGGTCTTAAAAATGGATGGTAATTAATATTCTGAAACTTTAACTTATGTATGAGACTAAAGGAAAAGATGTTTGTTTGGTACAAAATTTATATTTTGACTAGTGCATTTCCTAATATAGCTTATGTGGACAGTTTAATTGAATGCTGGAATACTTGGAACCTTGATTAGGGCATGAGATTTTGTAGGTCTGTCCAGAGTGATGCCCTGATAAATCCCAGATTTAAATAATATATAAAATAAGTATTTGCAAAGTCCTTTTGGGTGAGAAAGGGGGAAAATTCAACTTCTCCAGGTGGAGAATTCTTGATATTCTCACAAGCAATGGGGACAACCCAAGTAATAGGCTGAGCCCTCAATCTTGGACTTTGTTCATAAGAAACTTAACCCCAAATGGATAAGTTAAGCCTACTTAAAATTAGTCCTGAGTCACCCCCCAAGTGAACTTCTTCTGTTGCTCAGATGTGGCCTCTCTCTCTCTCAGGCAACATGAACAAACAACTCACTGCCCTCCCCGTCTCTATGTGGGACATGCCTGCCAGGGCTGTAGAACTTCCTGGCAACATGGGACAGAAATCCTAGAAGCACACTGACTCAACATCAAGGGATTGAGAAAACCGTCTTGACCAAAATAGAAAAAGAGAGAAATGAGGCAAAATAAAGTGCCAATGGCTGAGAGATTCCAGAGACAAGAGGTTATTCTGGAGGTTATTCTTATGCATTAAATAAATATCACCTGTTTAGTTTGAAATCTAGTGGAGTTTTCCCTACAGGTTTCCATGGTTTTCATACAGGTTTCCTGAATTTTTGAGTTCTGTGGACCCCTGTTTTCCTTACAGTTTCTCCCTACAGCAATGGTATAATGGTTCCATCTTTGGATATTGATGATGGACTGTTCCATCTTTGCATATTGGAAACAGATAACTTCCTCTAAGTTGACTGATAACTTGTTCTAAGTTGACAGATGTGGAGGTAGAGGAGAATTTTGCTTAGTATAGATCATGCCTATAATTGATTTGTATGAAGTTTGTACTATTTTAGAGCTTGTACTGAATTTCTATTGTTACTGATTTTTTTGATATTCTTATTGAAGGAATAGATTTTGCAAATGGAATTATTCAATATGTTGTACAAATTTCAGATGAGCATACTTAGGTGAAAAATATGTCTGTTATTGCTTCCGATTTAGACATGGTTCAAGGGCATGTGCATAGATATTAAGTTGAAGCATGGGCACTGTGGTAGTTAGAATTAGGTGTCCACATGCGCAGGTGATGGTGGCCAAGTGTTCTGTTGCTGTGGAATAAAATCATCAGCATGTGAATTTCATTTCTTTTCTGTTACATCTGCAATTGCCCTCCTCAAGGAGTGACATTTAATTTCAACAGCTGGAGGCTTAAAATGAGATTTCAAAGAGAAAGAATGAGCTCAGAGCAAATATTGGGACAGACTGTATGGAGAAGTAAAGAGGAAAAGTCCTGGGTAAAGTTGTTTGAAACCAGAAGCCAGGACTAGAATCAAGCAGACCTCACTTTGTGCCTTCCCATTTGACAAAGGAACTCAGTAGAAGCTAATTGCCTTTCCTTCAAAGAACTGAAAATTTGTTATTAAAATAAATCACATTTTAAAAAGATACTCCATTTTATATGCATTGCATTCCAATAGCTTTAGCAAACTAAGAAAAGGATCTATTGGTTTGAATATGAAATGGTATTTGAATAAATCCTTTTGCCTAAATTTCTTTATGCCTTAACTGGTTTATGAGTATTTTTGTTGTTTCCAATTTATGGGCATTACAATGCATTCTGCAATTCATCTTGGACTTGTAGTATGTGAGAGAAAACTTGATATTTCCTTCTAGAAGGACAAAAGAGAGAGTTTGGGAAACTCTGCGAATTATCAAAAGTTATTCAAAAAATCATATACTTGAATTCACAGAGGAAATGAAAATCTTAAAATTGAGACAAGGGTTGCTATAAAAAGAAATATGACCAAAGCAAAAGGCTAATTGGTGCAATTATGACATGATCCCAAATATGGAAGTATTAAATGGTTACAGTTAATAAGTTTCTAAACTGAGCTTAATAATGCTGCTAGAGTGAACATCACGAGTCATTTATAGTTAGTTTTACAAGTTTTCCTCCATAACTACGTAGAATCCACTAAAACATTAAACATAACAAAACAAACAAAATGTTCATCACTCCCTGGTTCTTGGAGAGAATCACAGAAAGAATTGTATAAATTTATCCACAACCAATGCCCTAGATCCACCACAAAAGAACAGAATCTGCAGGGGAAAGCAAACAAAACCAATATCCTATGGGCAGTGCTGAGATCAAATTGAAAGTAGGAGACAGAGTCCATCACGGAATGTTTGTCATAAACCTCCCCTCTCTTCACCAAGGAATAAAATCCATAACCTGGAGAAGTTCTCTGAAATAGACAGCTGATGGCACTACTGTAGAACCAATGCATCTTGGGAGGAAAATCTGGGACAAATGACACTACCCTGGAAATGGTTCAGAAATATGTGGTAGGCCATGCATTGCCTCATGAGGAAGGATGGAGCCCATGGGTGGTGTTATGACCACTGTCCATCCTGCTCATATCCCAGCCTTTCCCCAGGAATGTTGCATTCACAGAGTCCAACTGGCCAGAAACCAGGTATACTCCAGGTCAAGGTCATGTTCTGAAAGTGTCCCACTTCCCTTATAATGGGTCCAGTAGGTGTGCTTGGTTCTGCGCAATAAAGAACAGGAATTCTCTTTCTTTAAAGATGAGTCACACTTATGGGAAAACTGCTTCCCAGATCCAGATGCAGGGAGGAGAGAGTTAGAGGCAAGTGTGTCTGCCCAGGAAGCACAGGGTAGACCTGCCCTCCTTGTGAGGACCTCAGGGAAGATCTGCCTTCAGTAGCCTGTGGCTGTGCAGGGACCATAAAAGTGTGTCAAGTTCCTTCAGGTGACATGACCTGCTTCAAAGAAAACTATTATAGAGAACTTAATATTATATTTATAGAAAATATTTTGATGCTTTTAGGTAGAAAGAATGTGTTACAAGTAATTGTTATAGGCATAAAAATTAAAGGTATTGATTAATTGTGAACCAGATTATTTTAGATTAGAAAGTTAATTATTAATTCTGAACCTATTATTAGATTATAAATTAAATGATATATGTCATGAGCCTGTATGTGTGTGGGTTTGAAGAAATGATGGAATTTTATGTAGGGACTTACGATATGTAAGGATATGAATACAAGTGCAGGGACCTGGTCTTTGAGGCTACGTGAGAGGGAGGATGAAATGGACTCACATGATGCTGCTCCTTAGGAAAGCCAGGCTTTCCCACCTTCTCCACTTCTTCTAAGGTTCTGGGGCTGTATGTGATGGTGGGTGGGGATTATTTGATGAACATTTTCAAAAAAGTGAGTTAAGTTGAAAGAAACACCTTCACGGGAAGGATAAATGGAAGTTTTTTTTTTCAGATTTTCAGACACATTCAGAAATGAGACAACTCTCACAATTTACATAAAATTCTATTAGATATTTATATTCATATGTACTAAAACATGTGCCTTCCGAGAGCCAGGCTTTCCTCCATTCTCCTCATTCTCTGGAGGATATGAGGCCCTATTGTTGTGCAAAAAAGGGACAAGGCTTTAAGTTTCCTCGAATGTTATATAGAAATAGAATAAACCTGGCTGAGGCTTCGAAGTTTCTGGAAGTAGGTTTTATTTTCTATGGACATAGGGCTCAGCCAAGTAGCCTCTGAAAGCCTGAGCCCTGAATAAAAGGCACCTTAATTTTATAGACCGTATTGCATGATAGAAATTAGGTAAGCTTATTATGGTGATCAGCAATATTAAAGGAAAAATGATTGGTTAGTGTAAGGCACGACACGGGTTTCAGAAGCAGATAAGCTGTTAGGGGAGGGTCCCCATCCCAGGTGTGTTATCTCACCTGCCTGCAGTTTCACCTGTTCCTGAAGGTCAGGGGCGGTTTGGGGATTTTCCACAGAGAAGGCAGCTGAACCAGAAGAAGGGGGGGGGTGCCTGCCTACTTTCAAGTCTGCTTCCTACACTGTGTGATGGTGGGTGGGGGGATTATTAGACTGAACATTTTGAGAAATGTGATTTAAATCAAGACAAACAGCTTCACAGGGTGTGCACATGCAAGTTTATTTCACATTTTCAGTCACATTTGCAAAATTTACACAAAATTGTATTAAATATATGTCTATGTATAAATTAAAAGATGCATTTGGTAACAGAAAAACTTTTCTGAGTTTGAATGTTATATAAATCATAGCACTGCTTATACAAGATCTAACAGCTGTTCTGGCAATTACTTATTGTGAAGAAGGAAGAGGGAAACCCAGGCAAAGCCACGATGGTCCCTGCATGCCCTCTACTGGTGGCGAGCACCTCCTGCAGCCCAGTGCCCTCTTGCCAGCAGGGGAGGTTTGTGTCTGGGCTCACCCTGACTTCTTCTCACTGTGTCTCTTGCACAGTAATAGGTGCCCGTGTCCTCGGTGCTCAGGCTGTTCAGCTTTAAATAAACTTCATTCTTGGAGGTGTCCTCGGAGATGCTGAGTCGGGACTGAAGAGCTGGGTTCTTGTAAGTATTTCCCTCATCATCAGCAGTTATACCAACCCACTCTAGTCCTTTTCCTGGAGTCTGGCGGATCCAGCTGACATAATAGTCAGTTAAAGAAAATCCAGAAACAGTGCAGGTGAGGGACAGGGTCTGCGATGGCTTCACCAGTCCAGGTCCCGACTCCCGCAACTGCACCTCGGACAGGACACCTGAGAATAAGAAATACAGAGAGTCACATTCTCATTTCCATCACCCTGTTAATTTCATATCTGAGTCCCTGAGACACTCACATCTGGGAGCTGCCACCAGAAAGAAGAAAATCCCTAAGCGTTCCATGTCCGTGTTGATGTCTGTGATGCCCAGGGAATCTTATCCAGATTGAGGAGGAACCTGAATTTAAAGAAATATGTGCTTTGTGTTCGTCTGTTTCCCAAGTGGCAATTTGCATATGGGAGGTGATTCTGTATGTAAAATGAAAGCAGATGAGTGAGGTCTTTTTATTAGGGCAACCAGGAAGAAGGATGTAGGCTGAGGCCTCAGAGAGCACAGTTCTCTCCTTGTGGTCCTGCACTCATTCCTTGTTCCTGTACTTTAAGACAGGAAAAGTGTTGAATGAGGGACCAAAGGTCATAGTGGTTCTGGAAATGTGGTCATAGGGACCCAAATCCCAGGATTATATGTATACACACCAAAACATGCATACACATTCTTGCATGTATGTTTATGTGAATATATATGGAATGCAAAATGTGGTTATATTCGCTATTATTTATGGTCATTGGTTGAGGGAAGGGTGCTTCACACCACATTCTCCACTTTATTGATATCATTCCTCAGCTGTAACTTCATGTGTGAATTTCAGTAAGTTGTCAGTGCTTTTTGCTAATACCCATGGGAGGCAGAGAGCACAGGGGGCTCCCTCACCTCTCACCACCATCACCGCAGAAGCACTAGTTGTCCTGACCCTGCCCTGATGAATCTCACCTGTGCATGGGGAAGGTCAAAAACACTTACCCTGATTCCTTCACTGAACACTGGATGTTTTTGATCACTCATCTCTAAATGTGTCTAAGTTAACATATCTTGAATGCAACAGGAAATGGATAAGCTGAGGACTGAACTTCTGAGTACAAAGAAACCAAAAACTCATGTTGTGAAAAATTCTGGGCTTCCAGAGAGTGAGACCCTAGAGGATAAGGCCTCACATGAGGACTGCACCAAACATTGACCAGTCTGTCGTTACAGGACAACACAGGACTGGAGAGAGAGTTATCCAGAAGGAATTGAGAAAGCTCCTATTATCACTTGGCTTTGACCCCTTCTGCTACATAGCAAGACTACAATTTTTTTTGCAAAGAATTTAGGTTGGGAACATTGCCTGGAAGAAGTTGTAAAGACAGAAAAGAAGGAAATTAAAGAAATAATCATCTCAGAGGAAGAACTCAGGAAGCTAGAGCCTGAAGTCAGAAACCTTGGGCCAGGACAGTGACCCACAGATACACATGGAGGGAGGGAGTTTACTGAAAGTCAAAGAGTTGGCCTTCTGTCTCCATAGTTCAAGGAGAGTTCTTTTGCCACAGGCTTTGGAGAGGGTGGGACATATTCTATGAGACTTAAAAGGGAGAAACTGGCTGCTAACCAGTTATCTGAAGGGGTTGAGCATGTGCCGGAGATGTCAGCAATTCCCTGTGGCACTCAGATGCATAAGGAGGGTGGTGCCCAGAAAATGGTAGTCTCCCCAGTGGTCCCCAATCCTGTCTTCCTCATCACTGTGCTTGGGGACAACACAGCTGCTGTATAGGACCTTCGGGTGGGACTTCCGCTCCCTAAAGCCCTGAAGACTAATGAATCTTAGAGGTTGATATCGAATGGTGATTTCCCTGCAGGTTTCCAGAATTGTTTCGGTCTAGTGACTCCTGTTATCCTTCCAATTTCTCCCTACAGCAATGAGCTGGTGTATCCTCTGACAGTTCCTTCTTTGGATATTGGAAGCAGATAACTTGCTGTAAGTTCACAAGCCCAGAGGCAGAGGAGAAAATTGCCTTAGGACAGATCATGGCTGTACTTGTCCTGTATGAGACTTGTACTATTTGTGAGTGTGTATTATGTTTCTATTGTTACTGAAGTGGTTTATTGCTTTTGTGATATTGTGATTGAATCAATGTATTTTTCATATGGAAACACGAGTGTGTTGTACAAAGGGCAGATTAGCAATGATAGGTGAAAACACTGTTATTGTTTCCTATTTAGATGTGGTTTAAGGGGATGAGCATAGCTTTCAGTTGAGGGTTGGGCACTGTGGTAGTGAGAATCAGTGTCACCTTGGGCAAGTAATGGTGGCCAGTTGTTCTGTCGATGTGGACTAAAATCATCAGCATGTGATTTCATCTGTTTCATTATTTCTTCAGGTGCCTTTCTCAATGAGTGACATTTTAAGTAAATCAGCTGGAGGCTTATAATGAGAATTCAGAAGAGAAAGAATTAGCTCAGTGCTGCCATGGTGCCAGAAGTTTGGAGATGCAGAGAAGATGTTTTCCAGGGGAAACCATCTGAAACCAGGATCCAGGACAGAGATTCAGCAGACATCACCTGTGTCTTCCCACTTGACTGAGGAACCTGGATGAAAGCTAACTGCTTTTCTTTCGAAGAACTGTAAATTGGTCATCAAAACAAATCCCCTTTTTAAATGCCAATCCATTTCTTATACACTGCATTCCAAGAGCTTTCAAAAATAAAAGAAAAGATCTACTGGTATGAACTTAAAATAATATTTGAATAAGTCCATTTGCCAAAACTTGCTTATATTTTAACTTCCTGATGGGTATTTTTGTAGTTTCCAATTTATGGGCATTACAATGCCATCTGCAGCTCGTCTTGGACATGTAGTATGTGAGAAAAATCATTTTCATTCCTTACATGAACAAAAAATTCAAGAGATCTGGAAAACTTGCAAATTATTAGAAGGCACCCAATACATTACATATGTAAAGTTGCAGAGCAAATAAGAATCTTAAACTCTAAACAGAGTTGCTATTAAAAAAGATAGAGCCAAAAGTAAATTCCAATTGGTGCAATTGTAATAGGATCCCAAATAAGGTAGTAGAAGTTTAAATAGTTATAATTAATAAATTTCTAAATGCTGAGTTTCATAAAGTTGCAAAAGGGAATATCACATAGGGGATATCCAGTCAGTTTTTAGGTTTTCCCCCCATAATTATGTAGAATCCACACACACAAAAAAATGATCTATGCAGTACAGAATAAAATGTTCATCACACTGTGCTACTTGGAGAGAAGAATAGCAAGAATTGTATACATTCATTCATACCAACTTGCTAAATTCACCACAAAAGGAAACAATCTTCGGGGGGAAGCAAACAAAGTCAACATCCTATGGGCAGTGGTGGAATCCAGTTGAAAGCAGGAGACAGATTCCTTCATGGAATGATTGTCCAAAACCACCTCCCCCTCTTCACACAAGAATAACATCCACAACCTTCAGAGTTCTCTGAAACAGGCAACTGATGACAATACTGTAGATCCAATCCATCTGGGGAGGAAAGATCTTGGAAAAATGCACTACCCTCGGAATGGTGCAAAAATACATGGTAGGGGGCATGCTATGGTGGTTGGGCAGGCAAAGTTATTGCCTACCATGCCAGAGATCTGTGTTTGATTCCCAGTGCCTGTCCATGCTAAAAAAAAAAAAATCATACGCCGTGCATTGCCTCATAAGGAAAGACAGGAGCACGTGGGTGTTGTTTCCACCACTGTTCATCCTGCTCAGATCCCAGACTCTCCCCAGGAATCTTGGACTCCCAGATTCCAAATTGCAAGGAACCAGGTATGCCCCAGGTGAAGGTTGTGTTTTGAAAGGGTCCCACTGCCCTTACCGTGGGCCCAATTGGTGTGCTTGGGCCTGCACAATAGGGAACAGGAATTCTCATTTCTTAAAGACAAGTCACAGTTATGGGAAAACTTCTTCCCAGATCCAGATGCAGGGAGGAGGGAGTAAGAGGCAAGTGTCTCTGCCCAGGAAGCACAGGGTAGACCTGCCCTCCCTGTGAGGACTTCAGGGAAGATCTGCCTTCAGATGCCTGTGGCCATGCAGGGACCATAAACAGTGTGTCAAGTTCCTTCAGGTGACATTACCTGCTTCAGAGAAAACTGTCAAAGAGAGTTTAATAATATATTTATAGAAAATAATTTGATGGTTTTAGGCAAAAAATACATTGCAAGTTATTGATTGGTACAGACATAAAATTTAGAATGCATTTATTAATTATGAATTTGATATTTTAAAATTATAAAATATTTATTGTGAATCTGATATTATATTATAATCAAATAACCTATATTGAGAGTCTGTGTGTGTATGAGTGTGATACAATGATGGCATTTTATGTAATGAACGCATACAATGTAGGAGGCTTAACATAAGTGCAGGGACCTGGTCTTTGAGGCCACATGAGAGGGAGGATGAAACGGACTCACCTGACGCTGCTCCTTGGGAGAGCCAGACTTTCCCACCTTCTCCACTTCTTCTCAGGTTCTGGGGCTCTATATGATGGCGGGTGGGGGATTTTTGATGAATATTTTCAGAAAACTAAGTTAAGTTGAAAGAAACAACTTCATAGGGGAGGGTAAATGCAAGTTTATTTTTCAGATTTTCAGGCACATTCAGAAATTTACTTTATGTAAATAAAACAAATTTACATAAAATTTTATTTTATTTAAATTTACCTAAAATTTACATAAATTTTATTAGATATTTATGTACGCATGTGTTAAACATGGATTTGGTAACATGAAAAATAATTATCAGAGTTTGAATGTTATCTGTATCACAGCACTGCTTATGAAAGATTCTATTGCCGTTGTGGGAGTTACTTATTGTGAAACAAGAAGACGGAAACCCAGGCAAAGCCACGATGGACCCTGCACGCCCTCTGCTGGTCACGAGCACCTCCTGCAGCCCAGCCTCCTGTTTCCTGCAGTGGTGGTTTGTGTCAGGTCTCAAATTGAAATCCTCTCGCTGTTTGTCTCACACAGTAATGGGTGCCTATGTCCTGGGTGCTCATTCTGTTCAGCTTCAAATAAACTTCATTCTTGGAGGTGTCTCTGGAGATGCTGAGTCGGGACTGAAGAGCTGGGTTCTTGAATGCCTTTCCACTATAACCCATTTCACCAACCCACTCCAGCCCTTTTCCTGGAGCCTGGAAAATCCAGTTCACAGCATAGTTACTTAAAGAGAATCCAGAAATAGTGCAGGTGAGGGACAGGGTCTGCGATGGCTTCACCAGTCCAGGTCCTGACTCCCTCACCTGAACCTGAGACAGGACACCTGGGAACAAGGAGAACCACAGTGAGTCATGTTCTCATTTCCATCACCCCATTACCTTCATATCTGAGTCCCTGAGACACACATATCTGGGAGCTGCCACCAGAAAGAAGAACCCGAAGTGCTCCATGTTCATGTTGATGATGTCTGTGATGCCCAGGGAATCTTATCCAGATTGAGGAGGAACCTGAATTTAAGTAAATGTGGACTTTGTCTTCATCTCTTCTCTGAAGTTGTGATTGGCATTTGGGAGGTGACGCTGAATGTAAAATGAAAGCAGATGAGGGGAGGTCCTTTTATAAGGGCCCCCTGGGAGGTGTATGCAGGCTGAGGCCTGTGAGCACACAGTTCTCTCCTTGGGGTCACTGCACTAATCCCTTTTCCTTTGCATCCAGGCAGGAAAATTATTGAATGAGGAGGTATAAGGGGCCAAGGGTCAATAATGGCTCTGGAAATAAGCAAATAAGGCTCCTAACCCCAGGAATATACATATACATGGAAATGCATACATACACACATTTGTGTTTATGTTTATGTACATATATATTCCATACATCACAGGGCTGCACCTTAGTGGAGCAGAAAATATCTGAGCTGTCTCATGTTGTCCCCAAACTCCACCAGTTGCAACCATGCAGGACACCTGCAAACAGACATTAGAATTTGATGGATACCTACACACACACAGACACACATGCATGTGCACACAGATATATTCATATCACATCACCTCTTTCTCAAGAAGATTATCATGGAATATTGACAAAGATAAACTCAGCTCAGCACAAAATTCATGTTGCCTCATCTTCCTCAGAAACAAACACAGAATAAGGAGAACACAAACACAGGAGAGAGGGTCCTCTACCAGAGCTGCATGGACTGGGGCTGCAATTGTTTCCTGGACAGAAGGAAGGAGGCCCATCTGCATGTCCATCTCCTCATAAAGCATATTGGCTCCCACCCTCAATTGGATCTCATTCCTAGCATCTCAGTCTCTGCAGGAACTGTTCTCTGTGACAAATCAGTGAGAAGCAACTGATATTGAATGCATGGGAGAGGATTTCAATCCCAGAAATGGTGCAATCCTTTCTCTTCATCCCTCTTCCTAAAGAACTGCACTTTTAGAGTATATTCCTTAATAGGAAGTCATACGGACCAGCTTCCTATTGAAAGCAGGGTGCTGGAAGAGGCTCCTGATGATTCATAGTCCAGTGGTCCCAGAACACAACCATCTGCATCATCCCCATGAGGGATGATGGTTTGTTTTTGAGGTATCTGTAGAGGGAGTGGTATTTGGTGAACTTTTCCCACCTTGGTGATGTCCTTCTTCAGTTGTAACATTGTATATGAAATTGTAGTAGGTTAAGTTAACAGAGTTGATAGATATTTCCCTTACTACAACTAGTGCTATCTGCCGCTGAGGGATCGAAAAAGGAAGTCTAGATTTTCTCATCTCTGACCATTATAACCGCTCATGAACAAATGTGCCCTGGTCTTACACCGAAACGTCACTTCTGTGCAAGGGAGCAAGTTAGCACCACTTATCTTTGGTTCCCTTGCCTGATTTTGAGCTGCTTTGATCCAGTATGATCTGAAAATGCCATTTCAACTTATCATAATATGAATGCAATTCAAAGCAGAATATTTCATACTGGCTCCTCAACAGTATTAGGTAAAAATAAAATAATAAAGCAAAAAATTCACCTCCTGTCTGGTTTCATGTTGGTGAGGCAGTAACTTGTGGTGAAAATAATTTTGCTTGGACACTATGGTGAATGATGATTGTTGCGGTGTATGTGGATTAAAGCAAAAATCTTAAGAAATTTTCCAAAGTTAGGAAAATGTACATGAGGCATTCAGAAAGTCCATGGCTGGAGGTGTTGTGAGGGGTTGGTGTCAGGCAGGAAAATGAAATCAACATGGTGAATAAATCTTATCAGGGTGAGATCATTCTGTTGAAGTCTGTAGTTCAAAGTGTATATTCATGGATGACATATTTCCAATTATATTGTTTGATGCATTGATTGTGAAATTGTCATTTAGTTGCCTTAAATCATGTGAATTACATCTTTTTCTTTATGTAACTTTACTGCTTTCATTTATCAACACCATAATATTCATATCCCATTTTTTCCCAACACCATTAACTGCATGGACACAAATGGCTATTTGCATTTTCTACATGAGTCCGCATTCAGAAATCAGAATTAAGGTCCCAATCAGGGCTGACTGAGGATGTCTCTGCAGCATTTTCCAGGTATGGGCATAAGCCACATCCAGCACTACAACCTGATCTCCTAGTAAAGGACCTGAGATTTAGAAATCAGACCACAAAACCTACATCATCCACAGTCACGAAGAAGGAGGAGAAAAAGGACAAGTGGGAAAAATGACTCTGTGAAAGAAAATGGATAATCCAACAAATAGATAATAAGATCAGTGCTGAGATTGATGTACACCCTTCTGTGTGAGTAAGAGTATGGTTTTAAATCCATTAAAATCCTGACACTCAAATAACCATTCCCTTTATGGACAAGTGAATCCCAAAGACTACATTTAGGGAATGTTTCTGTGTGGTTTGCCTTCCATCTCACTGGGAAGTGATCACCAGTTTGCACTGAGCTCTTCAGGATCCTGAAACAGGAAAATACTGGCAAAGTCATTTTTGTTTTCAAGAGGAGCAATTGACTATTTTTGCATGATAGGGCTTCCTCTTATTGGACCAAAACTTTTCTAATTTGTAATACCAGTTTTAGGCACCGAGAAAGAAATTTAGAGATGCTTCCTGGGGAAACAGCTGGAGAGGAACACCCAGAATCTAACAGTACACCAGCCTTAACCACCTTTCTGGACCTGCCCCTGCAGCTGATATTCATGGTCAGTGGGTCCTGATATCCCCTCTGGTCACCCCACAGGAGAGATTTCTATTTGGTTGAGCATTTCTTGCTTGTCACCATGACTCTTGTAGATTCTTAAATAAATGCTTGTGTCCTCAGTTTCCAGGCTGTTCATCATCTTGAAGAGACATTTTTTTCCTGTGTGTTGTTTCTGGAGGTGGTGGATGTCTCTTCCTGGTGTGTGCATACTTAATTCCTTCATGTTGCTCTGTGATGGGAGGTACAAAGATACTCCACCACATCCCAATTCTTCCATCATGCATGGCAATCTGATGGAGCTCATGTTCCACCTCCAGGACCTTTGTCTCCATCCCAAGCAACCTGATGTGGCTGGACATGGATATGGTGGAAGTCATCTGATTATCCATTAGTACTGACATGCACAGTTTCTCTGGCTCTTCAGAGACTGCACGTTGATGCAAGACAGTACCTGTTGGGCATCCTGGTGTTACTTGTTCACATCTGTGAGGCCAACATTGGTTCCCCTGGTGCATTGGGCCTCTGTAATCAATAGAAGTCAATTTCACTGCTCACCAACTGTTCTAGTTTGCTAGCGGCTAGAATGCAATAGACCAGAAATGGAATGGCTTTTAAAAGGGAGAATTTAATGAGTTGCAAGTTTACAGTCCTAAGGCCGAGAAAATGTCCCAATTACAACAAGTCTATAGAAATGTCCAATGTAAGGCATCCAGGGAAAGATACCTTGATTCAAGAAGGCCAATAAGTTCAAGGTCTCTCTCTCAAGTGAGAAGGCATGTGGAGAACACAGTCAGAGCTTCTCTCTCAGCTGAAAGGGCACATGATGAAAATGCCATCATCATCTGCTAGTTTTCTCTCTTGGCTTCTGATTCGTGAAGCTCCCTGGGAGGCATTTTCCTTCTTCATCTCCAAAGGTTGCTGGTTCATGGACTCTCTACATCTCATGGCTACATCATTCTGCTCTCTCTGAATCTCTCATTCTCCAAAATATTTCCTCTTTCATAGGACTTCAATAAACCAATCAAGACCCACCCAAAAGGGTGGACACATGTCGTCACCTAATCCAATTAAACAACTACTATTGACTAAATCACATCATCCAGGGAGATGATCTCATTACAGTTTCAAGCATACAGTACTGAATAGAGATTATTCTACCTTTATGAAATGGGATTTATATTAAAACATGGCTTTTCTTAGGGGGCATACTTCCTTTCAAACCAGCACACCAACTAAGGCTGAGCAGTCTCCAGGGCTTGGGCTACTCTCCCAGAGCTGCAGAGTCAGGGTTGGGCTGTTTTGCATCAGGAAACGGAGGGGCCATATTCTGAAATCCTCCTAATATATATCAAGTTTGGAGGTTGGAGCTTTGGAAAATAGATCTTGCAAGAGCACATATGAGTATCCTGGCAGAGTCAGGGGCATTCATACCATTTGGAACAATTTGATCCCTTTCCATGTGGTAGTTTTGGAATAAATATGTATAGCTTATGTCTTTTTTCATCAATAGACATGTATAGATACCATATGTAGGCGATATAAGTGATACCTCCATTTCACAAGTATAAATTTTCATGCAGAAGTGTGGAAGTTTTGGCTACTATGCCCAAAGGCAATAGTCTGTTGAGAATGAGACTGAATCTGCCTTGTGCAGTGAGAAACTAGTCACAGGTTTTCCTATTACCCAGTTCCAGAAAAGAGTGGTTTATGCCTAAGGAGATTTCCAGCACCCATTTTTGTGTAATGAGAACATAATATCATTCATCTGCATTCTGATGTTTACCTAAAAATTCAGAGAGAATCAAGGTTCACGCAATTATATTTAAAGGAGTCTCTGGCTTTTGACAGGATATTATGTATCTTTCTATCTGTCCATCCTATTCATCTATTTGTTTGTTTGTAGCAGCATTATTGAAATAAAATTGATATACGATATCTTCACATTATCAAATACACAGTTTCATAAATATTTATTTATTTCATATATTAAATATTGATTTTTATATTATAGGTATACGTGTCCAAACATGCAACCATCACTACAATCCAGATAGTGAATTACAAAAGTCCTTCTATTACTATTACCTCTTGCTCCTTCCCTATTCTTTTGGCATCAGTTGAGTTCATTTCAGTATTAGTTTTACTGGTACATATACTAGTCATGTACAATAATAATAAATATTAGTTTAGCTGATACATATATAAGTCATGTACAATAAGATTCACTCACTTAAAAGAATATAATTCAAACTCCTTATTATATTCAGAAATATGTGGCACTATCACCAGATTCATATGCGAATGTTATCACCACTTCTCTAAGAAACAACATAAACACTAGAAAACATTGTTCTATCCATCAAATTCCTATCAAGATATAATTAACAAATAATCTACTGAATAGATTTTACTGTGCTTGGTTTTATATGAAACACTCACAAATTAATTGATTATCTGTGATAAGCTTCTTTCACTTACCAAAATGTTCCAAAGGGTCATTTATATGGTATAAAGTATCAATAATTCATTTCTTTTGTGTTTTTAAAAATATTGTCCTTCCTAAATATATCAAACTCCAAATTATAACCATTAACCACTTTCATATGTGCAATTGGTAATATTAATTACGTTCTCCATTTTTTGCCAAATCACCACCAAACATTTCCAAAATTTGTTGACCTCAAACACAATATTGTTGCCATTAAGATTTAACTCCAAATCACATCCTGAATCTGTAACCTTAGTTAACTTCCTGTGTCCATGCATTTGCTTTTCATAATCATTTAGTAGTAGGAAATCATAACAACTATTTACCTTTGTATTTCACTTGTGTAACTCAACAACACATTCCAAGATTCATGTGTGTTGTAGTATGCACCCAAACTTCATCCCTTTATAAGAGCTGAATAATACTTCTTTGTGCATATATGGCATATTTTTGTACCCATTTATCAAGTAATGGACACTTGGATTACTTCACACATTCACTATTGTGAAACACATTGTGTACAAAAATGTTTAAATCTCAGTTTTCAAAATTTGGGGGTATATACAAATAAGTGGAATTTCAGTGTTACATGAAAATACTGCATTCAATCATTTGAAGAATTGCATGTTTGTTTTCCTAACAGGTTTGATCATTTTTCATCCCCATCAGCAATGAGACAGGTTTCCTATTTCTCCATATCCTGACAATAATGTTGCTTCCCTGATGCTTTTCATTCCAGCCACTATAGTGGGTGTGAGAGGGTATCATTTTACTGTTTTGCTTTATTTCTCTGATGACAATTCCCATGACACTATTATTCATGGACTTACTACCCATTTGTATATCTTCTTCATGTCATTACTTTTGTTGCAATAAGTTATTGACATACTCTAGATACAAACCATTATTAACATAAAATTTGCAAAGGTTTTTCCTATTCAATCTGTAATTGCTTCCTATCTTAATAGTGATTGCCTTGAATCACAAGGTACTAATTTTGTTGCAATCAAATTTATCTACTATTTTTTTGTTCCATGAACTTTTGATTTCAGATCTATGTCTCATCTGGTATATTGATAGTCACAAAAACATGCCACACTCTTTTTTTCTAAGACACATTGATTTTTTCCTCCTGAATTTGAGGCCATGAATAACTTTGAGATAATTTTTATGAATAGTGTAAATTAGTAAAGGTACTAAAAGCATTTTTTTCTATATGGCTTTACTGTTGTTTCAGCATAATTTTTGAAGAGCTTATTTATTCTACTGAAAGGTTTGGAAACCTGCCCAAAATGTTTTGAAGCACACATTTATTTCTTAGCCTTCAAAACTACTTTATCTGTATGTTAATCTTTTTGTCTGGGCCACATATTCTTTGCCATTAAATTCTAGCAAGTTTTGAAAATGGAAAGTTTGGGACATCCTACTGTATATTTCCTTTATATTTTTATTTTTGTGTCTTAGCAACAATATGATGTTGAATCACTTCGTGAAAATAAATATCCTGGAAATATTGTAAGGATTGTGTTGGAATTGTAGGGCATTCAAGATTAGCATTATCTTAATGTTTAATACTCTAATACATGAACATTATATATTTTACTATCATTGTAAATCTTCAAACAATCACACAAACAAACATTTTACTATTGATTTAAAGCATGATTGAATTTTTTCAATAAGGTATACTATCTGCCAATGTATAAATGTAACACTTTCATTAATTCCATTTTATGTACTTATTTTTCTTTGATGCTGTTTTGAATTGTAATATTTAAATTCAGTTTTAGGATAATCATTAACATTGTATCAAAATCCAATTGATTTTTGCATTAACATCTTGTTATCTGCAAACTTGCTTAACCAATTACTAGTTCTCATTGTTGTGGATGTCTTAGGATTTCCTTGTGAAAAAAAGATTATATAAACTTAGAAGATCGCATTATTTCTTTCTAATCTGTATTTATTACAGGTATTTTCTTGGCTAACTGCACCATCTATAACTCTTAGTACAATGCTGAATAGAAATGGCCAGAAAATTCAGCCAACTCTTGTTACTGATCTCAGCAAAAACAACTAGTCTTCGAGGATTAAGAATGATTTTACCTGTCAAATTTGTTGGAAATGCATCTAGAGTAAGAGTTCTCTAGAGAAACAAAACCTATAGGAGATATATGTAAATATGAGATTTGTAAAGGTGTCTCATGCAACCATGGAATGGTAGAGTCCAAAATCTGTAGGGCATGCTGTGAGGCTGGCAGCTCTGATGAATTGTCTGGATGAACTCTACAAGACAGCCTCACTGAAGCTGAAAAAAAAGTCTTTCTTCTTCTTTAAAAGCTTTCAACTGACTGCATTCTCTCATTGATGGGAGACATGTCTTAGTTGATTCGCAGATGTAATCAGTCACAGAAGCAATCAACTGACTGATGATTTAGCACACCAGATTTCCAGTTTATCAACCAGCCACAAAATATCCTCACAGCAACAGTCAAGCTAGTGCTTCCCTGACCAGAGAACAGGGCACCATCATTGGCCAAGTTGACACCAGAACCTAATCATCACATTCACCCATTTTCTAATTGGCAGCTATACATACAACCTTGAAACAGAATTAATTTCCAAACAGAACACAATATCAGACATGTGTCTTACCTAACAATAATTAACTGCCTGTATACAACAGAAAATATCCTACATCTCTCCAGACTAGAGTGCAAGCTGTTAGGCAACATTGGCTCTTAAACTTCATATCCTATGACTTAAATACTGCAGCATGAATAATACAAGACATGTCATAAGATGAGGAAGACAGGATATTTGTTAATGTAGAAATGCAAACACACTCATAACAACACACGGAAGAAATATTCATACAATCACAGTCCTCATTTTTGTAACTGGTCACCTGGTGGCAGATCAGACTTATCACTGTGTTCTTCTACTACACATTCCATGCTCCCTTTTCCCTTGTTCAGTTCAGATGACTGTGGCCCTTTTCCAGGTGGATTAAATGAGATTTTCATTGCTGAAGTTTCTAGGCCATTGGTAGTCCTACCTGAATTGGATTGTGGCTGTTTTCCATTGACTTAAATCATAGGCCATGGTAGCAAATAGACAGCTTAGGGGATCTCCAGCATTTGAGGAAAACACTTTTTTACCTCTGTTGTGCAGTTGCAGTCATATTTCCCCTTGATAGTCAGTGTCAGTCACCACAGACAGAACAGTAACTCACTGTTGTGCCTGTTGATTCAGTGCCATGAGAAGCCCAAAGTAGCCAGTTGGCCAACTTAACTTCCAGTTCAATGGAATCATTGTTGTGTCTTCTGGTAGCAGCACTCTCCTCCTTTTGGAACAAAGACAGGCAAACCAGCAGAGCTTAAGGTTTCAGGGACAGGAAGCTAAAATTTTCCTAATTGATCACTTTGGGTGATAGTCCATACTGACACTCCCATTTCCATCACATGATTCCTGGATCTCTATGTCCTGCCAATGGGATAAACAGCACCATACAGTGGATGCTGTTTCAGTGCACACACAGCATTATGGAGAACATTGCCCAAGAGTGGTGATGTTTGATATCCAGTTGCAATCATAATTGGGAATTCAAAAGTCATTTCCACAGTTCTAGCCAACCAGCTGCATCTGCATGATGGGGAAAATGGTAGGACTAAAGAATCCCATGAGCATGTGCCCATTCCCATACTTGCTTTGTGTTGTGGGTTTCTTGATTGAAGCAGTGCTGTGTGGAAGATCATGATGGTGGATAAGCATTCCTTATGTCCCCTGAGGTAGATTTTCCAGAATCATTACATGCAAGAAAGGCAAGCCCATATACAGGGTAGCAGCCTAATCACCTTGGAGAATGCTACTATATTGGGAACTGAGTGTGGGTCTCAGCTACTGGCAGATTGGGCACTCAGCAGTGGCCATAGCCAGATCAACCGATGTTATTACAGGTTGGGGAGCCCATGCTTAACCTCCACCCCTAACACCAGGCCCACTTGGTTAATGAGTCCATGCAGCAATGACCGGCATGACCAAGGAAAAAGGATGAATTGTGTCCACAGGAAGGGTCATCTTATCCGCATGAATATTAAAACCTTCCTCTGCTGAATTCACCATCTCAGAACACTGATTTTGGACAGAAGTATATTCATCTACTTTGACCACTTAAAATGTTCTATATACATACCTCTCTGCCAGACCTCTTTGTCACAAATTTTCCAATCATTCTTCTTCGTATTCTCTGACCATCAAGCCATACCATTAAGAATAGGTCATGAGTCGATATGCAAATGCACCACTGACCAGTACTCCTTTCAAGCAAAATGGCCAACCATGTGCATTGCTCAAAATTCTGCCCACTGGGAGGATTTCTTACCACTATACTTCAAGGATATCTGAGAATGGGATTGTAGTGCTGCGGTTGTCCAATTCTCAGCAATCCCTGTATATTGTGCAGAACTATCTGTAAACCAGGCCCCCATTTTCTTTTCCTTGGTCAACTGACTGTAAGGAACTCCCCAAGAGGCCATAGCTCTGATGTGGGAAAGAGAAGGTACTGTAGCAGGTGTGTGGGCACAGCTGTTTGGCCCACTTCTTCAGGTAACTTACTTGTGCTTTCAGGACCTTTTCAAGCCCTATCTCACATTTTATAATGGAGTGCTGCTCTGCATGCTCAACTTTATGGAATGGTGTGTCAGAAAACACTGAGGTCATGATAGGCAATTCATGTCCATTGGTAACTTCATGGCCCATAATTGAGCAGTCAGTCTCTGCTAAGGCCCAGTAGCAGGCTAAAAGTTGGTTCTCAAGAGGGAAGTAGTCATCTGCATTTGTTGGTAAGGCTTTGCTACAAAATTACAAAGGTCTGTCTGGTGATTCTCTTCTCAGCTCTGTCAAAAGCTACAGACAACATCACTACCTGCCACGAACACTTCCAGCACCATTGAATCTGTCAGATCATGTGGCCCAAGTGGCAGAACATCCTGCACAGGAGCCTGGACATGTCACAAAGTCTCCTTTTGATCTGATCCCCACTCAAAACTAGCAGTTTTTCTTGTCACTCAGTAAATAGGGTAGTGTAGCACACCCAAATGAGAAGTATTGTGTCTCCAAAACTCATACAGGCCATCTAAGCATTGTGCTTTATTTTTTGGTCATAAGAGTAGCCAGATGCCACAGCTTATCATTCATCTTAGAAGGGGCATCTTGACATGACCTGCACCACTGGACACCTGGACATTTCACAGAGCTGGGAGGCCCCTCTATGTTTGTGGGAATTATCTTCCATTCCCTGACTCACAAATGTGTTACCAATAAGTCTGGAGTAGTTGCTACTTCTTGCTCACTAGGTCCAATCAACATGATATCATCAATATAATGGATTAGTCTTATGGGAGGGAGAATTGGTTAATTTCCCTGAGGGCAAGATTGAAACAGAAGTTTCGAAGGCTGATGTACCCTGTGATACAGGACCCTGAAGGTGTTCTTCTGGCCTTGCCAGCTGAATACAGATTGTTTCAGGTGGTCCTTGCTGACAGCCATTGAGGAGAAAGCATTTCCCAGATCAATAGCTGCATAACAGGTGTTAGTTGATGTGTTGTTTTGCACAGCAAAGCTTGCACATCTGGAACGGTACCTGCAATTGTCACCACCTGGTTAAATTTGTGATAATCCAATATCATCCTCCAAGATCTGTATGTTTTCTATGCTTTGCTTTGTTTCATGTTTTGGGCCCATCTATTTTCTACCAAGGCCAAACTGGAGAGTTGAATGGGGATGTGGTGGGAATCACCACCTCTGCATCCTTCAAGTCCTTGAGAGTAGAACAAAACTCTGCAATCTCTACAGGAATATGTTACTGCATGTGAATTACTATTTTGCTAGGTAGGAGCAGTTCTAGTGGCTTCTTCTTGGCCTTTCCTCCCATAATAACCCTCACTCCATGATTAAGAGAAACAATGTGGTGATTCTGCCAGTTGCTGAGTTTGACAATTGCAATTATGCATCCTGAAACTGGGGAAATTAACAGAGAATAGGTACTGGTAGCCACTGGCCCCACTGTGAGATGTCCTTGCACTTCTGACTCTGCTAGTTTTTGGTAACTAGATTGTCATACCCGAAATAGTTTACTCTTCCAGCATGGAATCTCTTAATTGGTTGAGAGAGATGATGGGGAATCTGCACTTATGGACATGCAATAAGCACTGTGAGTGTGTTTTCATGATTGCTGTAAAAAATAACCACAATAACTTGCAGCACACACTTATACTCCTTATGTTTATGGCAGTCTGAATTCTAAATTACTTTCACTGTTGTTAGGGCAAAGGACTACCCTTTGCAGGATCTAGGGAAGAATATGTTGCCTTGACTTTGAATATGGGAAGATGTATTTTCTGCATTCCTTGGCTCATGTCCCACGTATGATATAAACAGAGAGCATACCACACACTACAGGATTGTGAAAGAGAGGGAAAGAAGAACACCCAAAAAGGAGAGGTGGCAAAATTCAACTTGCTCATAAAAAAAGATGAAGTTCCAAGAAGACCAAGGGCTGAAAAGCCAGAAGCTAAAGAGACACAGCTAAGCTCTCTTGCCAAGAAATTACTATCCCACATTCTACTGAACTAAGATTCAACTTGTTGAAAAATGGTTCTACTTTGGGGAGTCTGGTCCCCACCATGGACATTTGTCAATGTCTGCAGCCCTTTTGGTTGTCACACTGAGGGTGAGGGAATGGTGCTGTTCTCTAGTGGGTAGAGGTCAGGGATGGCACAGCGCAACCACCCCCTACAAAAAATGGTCAGAATCACTAATCCTTAAATTGAGAAACCTTCGTGTTGGGGAAGACATTTACATAAAACATTCTGAATCTACTGTGAGCCCAGACCTCTGAATTACAATAAGACAAATGGGAACTTCCTTCATTTCAAGCCCTAATGGATGAAGCAAGTCTTCTGCCCTGCTAACAGATGCTCCACTTGGTCCCATTTTTACAAATGTCTCATCAGCTGTTGGTGGTTAAATTTGCAGACACTATCAGTAAAACCTTAACTCCTTTCATCTTCATCCTTTCTGAAAGAGCTGCTATTTCTTTTTCAGTTGCAGTATTACCTTCACTGACAGTATGGAAATGGAAACAGCAGCAGCCACCCCAATCAACCTAATTTGCCCTCAGAGAGGGGGAGAACTTTCTTTTCTCAGGCATGCAAGTGCTTTTCCATAAGACTCCTTTTCTTTACACTTATCTCACATTCACTGAGCTGTGGTTTTCTGGGTTCCAGCGCAGGCCATCACTTCTTCCAGTTCCATATCTTCACTTTTTGCTGTGTTTACCGCTTCTTCATCATGTTACCCAAAGAGATAGAAGTGCTGAATTTCTCAACTGTGATCATTTCTGCATCAGGTTCACTCATCTCCAGAAAGAAAGTGCCAGTGACATGTGGAAACAAGGGAGCAGTGGTTTCAGGGAATGCCCCCAGGAGCTTAGTGATTGAATGGATTTCGGAACCCAGAGCAACCCCTTCGATGCCCACAAGCACTTCTTCATTCTCATCATGCACAATGTCAGAATTAGAAGAGTTATTCCACTCTTCTCTCCAGCTTGCTTGTTATGAAATATTGTGTCTTCTTCAGGATCCATTGCCATTTTCTGCCAGGGCTCAGGACTGAAATTCACTAGTAGGCTCTCTGTGTGCCAAAAAGTGGTCACTGTTGGAGATTCAGGGGACTGATTTTCACAGGGGTGTCACCATTGGCAGTGACCAGAACAATGATTCCAAATTATTTTTCCTTGTCTGAGTCGAGTTAAAGAGCCTGTATTTGGCCAGATGTTTAGAGAAGCAGAGTGGAAATGTCCCAGGAAAAGCAGTTTGAAACCACAAGCCAGGAGAGAAATCCAGCAGACATCACCTGGATCTTTCTATTTGACAGGGGAAACTGAATGAAAGCTAACCGCCTATCTCAAAGAACTTTAATCTGGTCATTAAAATAAATCCCTTTTTAAAAGCCAATCACTTTTTATGCATTGCATTCCAACAGCTTTAGCAAGCTAAAAAAAAATGATCTATTCATTTGAATTTGAAATAATACTTTATTAAATCCACCCATTTGCCTAAATTGTTTCTATTATAACTTGTTGATGGTTTTTGGTTATTTCCAATTTGTGGGCATTACAATACAACCTGCAACTCATCTTGGACATGTGGTATGTGAAGAAGATCTTGTTCTTTCCTTACATGAACATCAAGTTCAAGAGATCTGGAAAACCTGTAAATTATCTAAAATATCAACAACATTATAATACTTGAAGTCACAGAGCCAATGAAAATCTTAAAATGTAGGCAATGAGATGGTATAAAAGGAATTAGGACCAGGGCTAAAGCTTAATTGTTACAGTCATGACAGGATCCCAAATAAGATAAGAAGAAATTTCGATAGTTATAGATAATAAATTTCTAATCTCCGAGTTTGGTAAAGTGGCAAGAGGGAGTATCACATGGGCCATATCTAGTCAGTTTTACAGGCTTTCCCTCCAGAATTATGTAGTATCTACAACAGACTAAACAGAACAAAATAAAATGTTCATCACTCAGTGGTGGGTAGAGAGAAAATTGCAACAATGCTATAAATTCATCCACAAGCAACTCCCTAGATCCAGCACAAAGGAAAACAATCTGCATGGGGAAAACAAACAAATAAAGAAAAAACCTTTGGGCTGCGATGAGACCCAATTGAAGTAGAAGCCATATAAAAATGGGCCCAGCCTCTTCAGAACACCAGCTAGTTCCATCTCCCTATGCCATATTATTTACAGCCACTTTCAACATGAAAAAGTTAGAATGACCATAGACCAAAGACCCCTAAAGAGTGGGATAGAAAGATCAAAGGTGATGATGGAGTCTTATTTATTTATTCATTTATTTTTACCATGGTCAACCTCCATAAAAAACCCAGGTCGGCAGCACAGCAGGCTAGAATTCTGCCACTGGACCACCGCTGCACCACGCTGAGCCATCACTGCACTGCCCTGGTATTTTTGTTAGTCACCAGTATCTTAGAGCAGCTATAAGAAAACCTAAAATTGTAACCTATACCAAACTCAGAAACCTGCTCTACAACTAATTGTTGGGCTGTGCTTTGAAATTTATTGCTTTTATGTAGGGATGTTATTTTTCACAAATAAGAAAAATGTCAATTGTGATAATACATAAATATTTATTTCCTTCTAGCCTCTGGAGCAGCTAGAAGGAAAATTCTGAAAATATGTTATGGTAGCTCGTGACAAACTCTGGGATCTGTCCTCTAACTATTTGTTTAAGAGTGCATTGAAAACTGTTTTTTTGTTGTTGTTGTTACCTTGTACATATGTCATACAATATTAAAAAGCTAAAAAATACAAAGTAAAGACAGAGTCTATCATGGAATATATGTCTAGTACCACTTACCCTCCGTTCACTAAGGAATAACATCCATAATGTGCAGAAGTTCTCTAAAATTGGCAGCTAATGACACTGCTGTTGAACCAATACATATTGGGAGGAAAATCTGGAAAAAATGGCACTACCCTAGGAATGGTGCAAAAATCCATGGTAGGTCATGCCTTGCCTCATGAGGAAGGACAGGGGCACATGGGTGGTGTTTCCACCACTGCCCAATCTGCTCATATCCCAGCCTCTCCCCAGGAATCTTGCATTCACAGTGTCCAATTGGCAAGAAACCAGGTATGCCCCAGAGGAAGGTCGTGTTTTGAAAGGGTCCCACTGCCCTTGCAGTGGGTCCAGTAGATGTGCTTGGGCCTGCAGAGTAGGGACAGGAATTCTCATTCCTTAAAGACAAGTGATAGCTATGGGAAAACTGCTTCCCAGATTCAGATACAGGGAGGAGGGAGTTAGAGGCAAGTGTGTCTGCCCAGGAAGCACAGGGTAGACCTGCCCTCCCTGTGAGGACCTCAGGGAAGATCTGCCTTCAGAAGCCTGTGGCTGTACAGGGACCATAAACAGTGTGTCAAGTTCCTTCAGGTGACATCACCTGCTTCAAAGAAATCTATCACAGAGAGTTTAATACTATAATTATAGAAAACTATTTGTTGATTTTAGGGAAAAAGAAAGTGTGGTATTCTTGATTGGCACAAGCATAAAAATTAGAAGGCATTTATTAATTGTGAACCTGATATTTTTAAATTATAAAGATATCTATTGATTGTGAACCTGATATTACATTACAAATCAAATAATTTACATTGAGAGTCTGTGTGTGTGTGAGTGTGATACAATGAGGGCATTTTATGTAATGAACGCACACAATGTAAGGGTCTTAACATAAGTGCAGGGACCTGGTCTTTGAGGCCACGTGAGAGGGAGGATGAAACGGACTCATTCGACGCTGCTCCTTGGGAGAGCCAGGCTTTCCCACCTTCTCCACTTCTTCTCAGGTTCTGGGGCTCTATGTGATGGTGGGTGGGGGAATATTTGATGAATATTTTCAGAAAACTGAGTTAAGTTGAAAGAAGCAACTACATGGGGAGGATAAATGCAAGGTTTCTTTTTCTGATTTTCAGGCACATTCAGAAATGAGACAACTCCCATAATTCACATAAAATTTTATTAGATATTTATGTACACATGTACTAAACATGCATTTGGTAACACAAAAATAATTTTCTCAGTTTGAATGTTATATAAAACATTGCACTGCTTATGAAAGATGCAATTGCTGTTGTGAGAGTTACTTATTGTGAAGAAGGAAGAGGGAAAACCAGGCAAAGCCACGAAGGTCCCTGCACGCCCTCTGCTGGTCACGAGCACCTCCTGCAGCCCAGCCTCCTGTTTGCAGCAGGGGAGGTTTCTGTCTGGGCTCAGACTGACTTCCCCTCGCTGTGTCTCTTGCACAGTAATAGGTGCCCGTGTCCTCGGTGCTCAGGCTGTTCAGCTTTAAATAAACTTCATTCTTAGAGGTGTCTCTGGAGATGCTGAGTCGGGACTGAAGAGCTGGGTTCTTGTATGTATTTCCATCATAACCGATGGTACCAACCCACTCCAGCCCTTTTCCTGGAGCCTGGCGGATCCAGCTCACAGCACCGTCAGTTAAAGAGAATCCAGAAGTAGTGCAGGTGAGGGACAGGGTCTGCGATGGCTTCACCAGTCCAGGTCCCGACTCCCGCAACTGCACCTGAGACAGGACACCTGGGAACAAGGAGAACCACAGTGAGTCATGTTCTCATTTCCATCACCCCATTACCTTCATATCTGAGTCCCTGAGACACTCACATCTTGGAGCTGCCATGAGAAAGAAGAGGAACCACGAGGGTTGCATGTTTGTTGATGATGCCGGTGATGTCCTGGGAATATTATCCAGACAGAGGAGGAACTTGAATTTAAGTAAATGTGGGCTTTGGGTTCATCTCTTTTCTGAAGTGGTGATTTGCATTGGGGAGGTGACTGTGTATATAAAATAAAACAAATGGAGGGAGGACCTTTTATCAGGGCACGTTTGGAGGATGCTGGCTGAGGCCTTGAAGAACAGAGTCCGCTACCTGGGGTCAACTCATTAATCCATTGTTCCTTTAATTTCAGTCAGGAAATGTGTTGAATAGGAGATAGAAGGGGACCAGGGTCAATAATGGCTCAGGGAATATGGTCCCAGTGCCCCTACTCCCAGGGATATATATACACACACGTACATACATGAACATATTTCTGCATGTGTTTATGTACATATATGTTCCATACTTATGGAATATATAATATAAAATATGATTGTATTAGCTCTCAGTGTTTGTTTTCAGTGGAAGGTAGGGTGCTTGACATCATTGTCTCCAGTTTGTTGATATTATTCCTTAATTACAACTTCATGTCTAAAGTTTTTGTAAGTTGTCAGTGCTTTTTGCCATTCTGCCATGGGAGCCAGAAAGGACCTGTGTGTTCACAAACTTCTCACAACCATCATTGCTGAAGCACCAGTTGACCTGACCCTGCCCTGCACATCACACCAGTGTATGGGGTTGGTCAAAACCACTGACCTTTGGTTCCTTCACCTGAATACTGACTGGTTTTGATCCATTCATCTCTAATATGTCTGTCTAACTTACCATATCTTGAAAACAACTTGAAAGCAAATTGCAAACTGGATTCTCAGTAATATTAATCATATTGTTAATGATTAAACAATAAATATGGGACTTAATAATCTCTAGGCAGGTTCCTATCTGTTAACACAGCAATATGATGTGAATAAGGTGTGGCCTGGATATGAAAATCACCATTAATTTTGGCAAGAGTTGGGGACAAAGGACAGCACAATAAAGAATGTTCCAAAATTAGGATATGATGCATGAGACATTTAGAAATTCCATGGATGCAGGTGCTGTGATGGGAGGTCACAGCAGGAAAATGAAATCAACATATGAAGTAAACTTCATATGTGTTTTTCATATGTGACTTGTTTCCTCTTCTCCTTGTTTGGTGCATTGACTGTAAGGTTGGCATTTGGTTACATTAATCCATGTGGATGACTTTCTGTACATAGTGCTTGTTTTGTGTAACTCTATACCTTCTATGTATTGAGTACAAAATAGTCACATTAATTATCTGCAAGAATATTCATGGCCATTTCCATTTACACAGAAGACCTTGGAAGGAAAGAATTTATGTGTCAATTCAGTTGGGGAGGGATGATGTTCCTTCAGCATTTTCCAGGAGCCTGCAGAAGCCACTGCCTGAGCCACATCCTGAGTTCCAGAGAAAGGGTCTGATCTTTGGAATGTAGAGAACAGTATTCACACCATCCATTGTCAGGTTACAGAAGGGGCAAAGGGAGATGTGATAACAAAGATCTTGGGAAGAAAATGGATTATCAGACAAATGGACAATCAGATCAGTGCTAAGGTCTGAAGTACACGCTAGTCTGAGAAGGGATGTGAGTTGAAATCCACTACAACCTAGAACCTGGAATAGCCTACCTCTTCGTTCATATGAATCTGAAAGATTATCCCAATGTGTAATCTTACTCCATTATCTTCCTCCCATCTCAAAATAGAAGACTCATCAGGTTGCCTTGTGCTACTCAGCATTCTGAACTGGGAAAATTTTCCTTATTCACTTATAAGGAAGAGCTGCCTGAATTTGCTATGACTGTGCTTCCACATATTACAACATTTTCTAATTCATGACATCAATTTTAGGCACAAGGAGGGAAATTTAGAGATGCTCCCTGAGGAAGCAGTTAGCTGGAGAGGAAGCCCCAGAACCCAACAGGACACCAGCCCTTTGCCACCATCCTACACTTGCCCCGAAAGCTGATCCTCATGCTCAGTGGGTCCTGAATATGCCCTTCTGCTCACCCCATGAGAGTTTTATATTTGGATGAACATTCCTTGCTTGTCACCATGTCTCTTGTATAAAAAATGGTTGTGTCCTCACTTCCCAGACTGTTCATTTGCAGAAACAGATGTTTTTGGATTTAATTATATAAATTGTAGCATCAGAGTCTAATTAAACTGAATTGATAGAAGAAATATATGCTAATCCAAACTTTGCTGGCTGACTACAGGTAGCAAGATCTGAATAAATGGCCAGGGATCACTACCCTTTGGGTGTTCATCATTCATTTCCACAAGGCCAATGAGACCAAGTTTGTTATAAAGGATGTGGAAGACTTATATAATTATATAAGGGTAAATATCACAAAATTGATTTAGTCAGCAAGATTCAAATTTCAACATGGCTTCAAAGTGGTGAATGTCAATAAGACAAGATTTAGAAAATCTGCATAAAGATATGGACGGTGTTCTGAAAATTTTAAGGTGTTAGTAGGACCATTCATGATAGATTTTAATTCATAGCGTTATATAATTGTATTTATTTTTGTATAATGTTCTCTTGATTTGTGAGAAAATGTTGGAAGTTCTAATATAATTGTGTATAGTGACAAGAATTCATAACCATTCATAATTGTGTATATCACTCCTTTTTGTAGCACTGTCACTTTTTGCTTTCATTTATCTAAAATCTCCACTACTGGAGTCATATACATTTGGTACGGTTTTGTCTTACTGATTAATTGACAGCTGTATAATTATGAAATATGCCTTATTATTTCTCACAATAGTCATTGTTGTGACATCTTACTTATCTAATACTTAATAAAAGCTTTACATTTTACTTGTTTAATAGGCTCATGATGCAGCATTTCCATCATTTCATCTTAAATTTATTAATCTAATTATATTGTTTAAATACTATTCCAACCCATTGCATAACTCAATGGACAGAAGTCCTGACTGTGACCAGGAGAGGAGCAGCATCTTTTGAGAGGGGGTGTGACTGTGTGAGAGGACAGGCTTCATGAGGAGTGCATCCTGGGCCAGCAGACACATGGGATCAAAGGAAGTCAGAATTTTCAGTAAGTGATTACACTGCATAATCTACATGGGAATCACACCTTATAAAATATCATTGGGTTATATATACCAAAAATTCAACTTTCTAAAATTTATCAGAAGACAACCCACTAAAGCCAAAATATTAGACATATGAGACAAAACAGGCATGAAATAATCAACTTCTCACATTTAGTAGACACTGAATATCCAAGTACATTAAATAATATTTTGTCCAATTGAGGATTAGTCAAGGCTTACCCCAGTGACATCTAAACACAGTCTCTTCTGATTCCAAACAAAAACAATGTGCACTGACATTTTCAATCGCTTAAAAGAAAAATCATAAGTCCTGATTATAACCAAAGATAAATGGATTATAAACTATGCTAATTAACAGGACATGGAGATCATAGAAGCCACATTAAAGTGTTCTACTGCAATATACAAATCCAAAGATTGCATAAATGAGAATTATTTTCTAGATGTGTTGTGCCTTATAACTAGCAGGTCAATTGTGGAGCACCATGAAAATGACAGTCTCCTCATTATTATGTCACATAACATGAGTGTTTGTGTATTTTAGGATGGGAACTGTAATGGAAAGAGTTTTCCAAATTCCTGTTGTTTATAAAATGGTGCAGCTTTAAGCAGTGAATGGGGGTGCAGTTCAAAACTACTCTGAGCTGGTATTGTACATGACTTGTCCCAGGTGTGGCAGGAAAGGAGAAGTTGTTGGTACAGGGGAAACTGTCAGGTACATGTGTAGGAAACACCACTGGTAATTTCTTTCCTGCAGCAGTTACATAGATGTCCAAGTGAATTAAATTTATAGTCATTACCTATGACATATGTACTGAAGCTTCAATCATGTACATACACTGCTAGTAAATAATATATTGACTCTAAGGAATAATTTATCAATGATTAAGGCATTGTAATGTTTGAAGTAAAAATTTTTAATGTTTATTTTATTTGTTCACAATATTTTAATATTATACTGTCCATTTAACATATTTGTGTGGGAGTGATTGTGCATGTTTGTCTCTGTAGTCCACTGTAAATCAAAATAATACTTATATGTCTTTAATCTACAAACAGTATATATACTTACCTGGAGTATAAACCCATGATTTATACTAGATTCTTCAAATTATTGGGATATGTTCTTGATGAAATAATTGAGAAATGAAAATAATATGAGCCATGACAACAAAGGTATAAAATGAAGTGACGTTCACTATATTTTGGTGACCTGGATTGTATCTTTGCTGTAAGTATCTGTTAAGAATAGCGTGGTTCTTCTTCAGTGCCTGCAACCTTTTAAAATGGGGCAGTCATTGTCTTTTTTATTGCAGGAGTGTCCTTGGTAGTTGGTTCTCTGTGAGAGACACTACGCCTCTATGGTCCACAGGAAATGTCACAGCGTAATCGTTGTCCCATAATGAACTGAGTTCTATACGAACAGATAGCATTCAACACTTCCACAATCACATACTACATTGATCATGAAAGAAAATGTTCTACCAGAAACACATGCTTCTGTCCCTTGCAGGATCCACTGAAATCCAATATTTATGTGTATCCAGCAGTAAAATTAAGTAGCATTTTTATGTTTCTTTAAATGTGGGGATTCAATTTGAGGAATATAGGCCATGTCTTTCATAACAATCACAGTCACTAGTGCCCAGGATCACAGACTAAGTAATTCCTTCTGTTTCTAAGATGCATACCTGAAAAGTGTGCAGGCATGTGGAGAAGGGGATTTAATCTCCTCTTGGCTGACATTTGTTCCTGCTGCTGAGATAAAGAACACGGAAGTCACCATTGGTGACTGCACAACTTAGATGGAATGGACAAATTCCTGGAAATACACAAACAAGCTACACTGGCTCAAGAAGTAATAGAAAATCTCAACAAACCAATCACAATAAAGATAAGATATTCAAACAGTCATCAAAAATCTTCCCACAAAGAAAATCCCAGGGCAGATGGCATCACAGGGAAATTTTATCAAACATTACAAAATGAACTAACATCAATTCTGCTCAAATGTTTCCAAAAATTTGAGAAAAAAAGAACACTACATAACTCATTTTATGATGCTAATATCACTTTAATACTAAAAGCAAGTAAAGATGTTATAAGAAAGGAAAAATACAGCCAAACCCCCAGAAGAATGTAGATATAAAAGTTCTCAAGTAAATATTAGCAAATCAAGTCCAACAGCACGTTAAAAAAATTATACACCATGAAAAAGTGGGGAATGCAAGGATGGCTCAACACAAGAAAATAGTGTGGCTGAATCATTTTCCATCACCATCAGCAATTTATGAATATTTCCATTTCCTCACACTGTCACCATCTCTTATTTTTTAAGAAATATTTTATTGTATATTTATATTTGGTTGTTTGTTTTTGTTTCTCTAGTCCTTTAAGATATAAATGTAAGCTATTGATTTAAAGGATTTATTCTTGAATGTAGTCATTTAATGAGCCTAACTCCTGTAGCTGCACATAGTACAAGACACCCAGACCTGCAACAAGACACCCAGACCCGGGAAAAGGAAGACACATGGTAAGTCATGTGTTCACATGCGTCAGCCTCATTATTTTTCATGTCTGAATCACTGAGACACTCACATCTCGGAGATGCCACCAGATAAAGGAGGAATTACAAGGCTTTCTAGGTTTTGTGAATTAAGTCCATGACTTCCAGAAAGTAGTCTCAAGGGCAAAACACATGCCAGACTTAAGTAAATGGGTTTGTGGTTACAATGTAGAAATAAATGGATGCTGTGGTGGTATAAGTGCTGATTTGCATGGATAAAGTGCATTCTTAAATAAAGGTGAATATCAGGGAAGGGAGGTCCTTGCCTCTAAGGCAATCTGGGGAAAGGAATGTTGACTGTGCCTGCAATAAACACAGTCCTCTCCTTGGAATCCCCCTTTCACATATTCCAGAATTCATGTTAGTCCAGGAAATGACTGAAAGAAGATTGTCTGGAAGATGGATGTAAACTGATTTGGGGAAATGAGTTCATGTATCTCTACTCCAAGGGACGAAGCAGACAGGGAAAGACGCATATACTATATATGCATGGATACATATATGAATATTTTTGTGGCAAGTTCTGAAAGTTTCTGCTTTTCTTGATATATTCATGGAGGAATGGTAGTTTGGAGAGCCACTCTCCTCAATTCTGGTCATGTCAATCTACAGTGCAACTTCATGAATTTATTTATGGCAGGTTGCCTGTGCTGTTAGATTCTGTCATACTTGTTATTAGTGTTATGGACTCCAGGGAACCAAAAAGGCCCTATAAAAGCCCTCGTGTTAACCACTGAGATGTCACGTGCATGTGGCTGAGGCAGTTCAACCAAATGCAGTTTGAGACACCTCCCAATATGTTGAGTGATTTAGATCATCTTCTTTCTGAAAACTTCTTTCCTCCCTATCCTATCATGAACAAACTCTGAATGCAACATATTACAACTGTTATTTAATATCAGTCAAATGATTGGAGTAAAAAGTAAGGTAAGGTGTGTAGTCCCTAGCATCAAGGCAAGTGGATGAGGCTATAATGTGAGGCAAATGTGACTTTACCTGGACTCCAATGTTACCAATGAAAATGGCAGAATTGGGGCATTAAAAACAACTTCAGACTGCAGGTTCTCAGGAATTACACAGTTAGAGAAAGCTGGGATGGAAGTGATGACAGGAAATCTGAGAGGCTAAGCAGTCATGGCTGCTAAGAATGAAGCAGGACCACATACTATACTCTACGTGGCTGGAGATTATATTGGTATAGAGACAAGAAGCAATAATGCAGTGAACCTGATCACTTTCTATGGAAGCATGGAGTGGAGGACCTTAATAGTTGGGAAGCTACTGGGCTGACGTTATTTTGTGGACCTTGTAAACAATCTAAACAAGTTTTAAAGGAGACATGAAGAGCTCTCTTTAAGGAAATCACTTCGGAAAGTAAAAATAAATTTGGTTGATGACAGCAGAGCATGGAGCATAGGCTTTATGAAGAAGAGGCACAGAGGACTGTGAGATGAAGCAGTTAAAAAAAGATGTTTCCAGCAGGATGTGCTGGCTCTGCAAGTCACAATGAGAATATTACAATGGCTGTGGCATGTGTAATTGGTGCTCTCTGTAGGGTTATTGCCTGTCATGGAAATCTACCAACTGAGCCATGGCCTCAATGTTCCTGTAACTGTCGCACTTTACTATGAAATTAGTGAGAAATGCAGGTCAAGAGAGACCTGCTTAAGGAGGTCTCTCAAATGCCACCTCAAATTCAAGAAACTTGGCACACATCTTTGGAGACAGAAACTATGTCAGCAAGGATTTCCCACCATAAAAGCTTCATGAGTGTCAGGCACCACTGAGTTGCACCAAAATGGAGTTGACCCTTTATTATATAATGAGTACATCAATTTTTAGTCTCCTTTTTCAGATTGAGAAATGAGACATATATGTGGCAGGCCTGCCCATGATGTCTCTGAGCCCCATGACCCTCCAGTCTAGTACCAAATGTCTCAGTACCCCAAGGGCTGTCGAGTTGCTGAATGGCCCTTTTTTCTGTATGGTGTTGAGTTTGCCAGTCAGAAATTTCCCGGATGGGATCAGAGAAGTAAAAGTTGTCTGAGTTGAGTTCTAGGGATCTTCCTTGTCCCAGGGATATGGAAATTTGGAGAAATGCAGTGATGTCATCCAGGTGCAGTTCACATAGATATCCTTAATTTAAGAATATAATATTTTCCTTTACCAAAAAATGAGTAGTTTTGGTGGGAGAAAGTATATGACAATGAAATTTCTATGTTCTAAGATTACTCTAAAACAGATACTTGGATGAGAGTTTCCATGCCAACATCTTGAGTATGATCTGCTTGACAAAATAAGAGAACACTACTTCTGTAGAAAATGCAAAATCCTCAGACCAAGCCACACAGAATAGAATTCTAAAGACAGCAAGTTTCCCAAATGGAAATTTCTCAAAATGACTCATCATGCACATTTTAGAAGATATACCTGCAAATAACGCAAGTTTTAGATTAAATTCTGTTTGTGAGTCTAAATATAAAATGTGTGAACATTTCCTGTAATTACAGTGACAGTTCAGTAGAAGACACAGAATCATAAGTCTAGAGCAATCCCATGGGGGAAGCATTATGTTGGAGAGGAAGCACCAGGCACTGACAGGAAACTATCCCTCAAACTCACATCTGCACCTGGCCCTGGGGCTGGACCTGTGCTCAGTAGGTCTTGCCTGCCCCCTGCAGTCCAGCTCCCTCCCGTCATCTGAAATGGGTGGCTTGTTTCTTGGACCCCAATGAGTATTGCTAATTCTGCATTTCACGCCATAATACATGGACATGATATAGGTTCTATGCTTACTCATTTACAGATAAGCCACGCTTTAGTCATTGCCTGTGGAATTGTTGAATCAGCACTTCATGTAATCTCCATCCCTCTCAGAATCTCCATCAGTTTTTGCTTTGTTTTGTTTTGTTTTTGTCATGGGAAGGCTCTGGGAATTGAACCCGGGTCTCTGGCATAGCAGGAGAAAATTATGCCACTGAGCCAACATTGCACTGCCCCTCCATCGGTTTTAAAATCTCCAACCCATTTAAGTCCCTTTTTTGGAAACTAATGGAACCAGCCCACGCAGGAGTTACTGCAGGTAAATCCACAGACTGCACATGAGAGTGTAAGAAACCCCAGGATGTAATGAATCTCCCCTAAGTTCCACCCACTTTTCCTTGCATCTGTGCCTGTGAGCATAAAGACATCCTAGTCTGGAAAACTGTTGCATATATCCCATCTTTCTCTCAGTCCTATCCACTCACACACTGAATGTCCTGTGTTTTCCTAAAAATTACCTCTTAAAACAGCAATTAGAACAACACAGTTCATCAAAACTCCAGGGTGAATTGACTCTGTTCATCTCAGTCATCAAATGGAGACACCTGAGAATCCCTAGTCTAGGACTCCTCTCTCAGAGCTGCAAGGACAGGGCTGGCATGATTTTCAGCATCCAAGGGGGGGGGGGGTCCAATTTGTATTTCTTCCTATTATACTGTAAGTACTGTGAGTGCCCAAAGTAGATATCCCTGACCCAAAGGACAAACTTTGCAATGGTAGCATTTGTGAAAATGTAAACTCTTACCATATGGATGTTCTGAGCTAAAGATGCATCGCCTGCCAACTCCCTTAATTGCTATATATGCACAGAATGTCTGTGAGGTAGGAGGGTCTAGTCTCAACATTCTCACCAATTCTAGAGATTAAATGCTGGAAAATAGAAATTCTAGAGGGAGAGCAGTGGTATGTAACTGTGATTTTAATTTCCGTTGATCAAAAATTCTCGAACAAATTTTCTTATGCTTATTACACATTTGTGTATTTTTGTTGAAAATATCTATTCATATATCCTGCCTGCTTTGGTGAATAGTTAACTGTAAATCTTTTTTTATGTTCTGGACATAACTTTAGCAGTTTGATGACCAGTGAATACTGTTTTCCAGTGCATGGATTTCTCCTAATTTTATTGGTAACGTCATTTAATGTAGATGTTATATTAATTTTGATAAAGTCATTATAATTGTAGCTTATTTATTATTCTTGTTGTGTTATATCTAATAAATTATTTTATAACCCATTTTGTTTTTGCTGCTGATATAGAAGTTATTATAAAGTATGCTAATAGGGACAAGCATCATGATGATCATCTTGGCAAACCTAAAGGAAGGCACTGAATCTATCCAATTGTCCAACTTTATTAGAGAAATTGTAGGCTTACAAAAAAGTCATGAAAACGATACCTAACAGAATTCCCTTATACCATTCCATGATTCTACGTTGCAATAGTAGAATTACTATTAGTATTATAATTCATAAAAGAACATTTTAATGAGTATATTATAAACATAGTCCATCATTTAAAATAAGGTTCACTGTGTGGTACAGTCCTATGTGTTTTTTTTTTTTAATTTTTAATCTAGCAGCATACGTACAACTTAAAATTTTCACTTTTAATCACTTTCACATACATATGTATTAAACAAGTAGTAAATTTTATATCTTAATTCTGATGAAAGTTGTTTACTGCAGCACTTTTATATATACATATATTTAAAATGTTCTTGCATAGAGTGTTGGAACTATAAGAAATTTCGTAAGTACATATATGTCAAGACTGCTCTCTATATATTTTAAATCAAATTTTCAAATATTTGTTTTAATTTTGACTGAAATTCAATACTGATTTTTTAATACTTGTGTTTTTTATTTGATGCCTATCATCTAAGAAACTGCTGAGTTATCCAAGGTCACACATATCTTATTCCATTTCCCTTTTGTCTGGGTCTTTTCCAATTATCGTAGTCACATAAAACAAGTTGAAAGCACCTTTTTCTTTTATCCTTACTTGAGTATGGAAGAAAATCTCAGATGCTGACAGAAAACTACCTCTTATTGTATCCACGCTGCTTCCCAGTTTTTCAGTGAATCTGGAGTACACCAGCAAGCTAGAAACCCTTTACCCACTGTTTTAGTTTGTTAAGGCTACCAAAATGCAATACAACATAAATGGACTGGATGTTATAAAAGGGGGTTATTTATATACAAATTTATTCATTTGGGAAGGCACATAGCAATATTTCTGGTCCTCTCTCCTGACTTCTGGGTTCAAGCAGCTTTCCCAGGGGCATTTCCTTTCTGCATCTACAGACTTCTGGGTCTGAGCTGGCTCTGAGTGCTGAGCTGAGGTATGCTAGGCTGTTGAGCTTCTGAGCTCTCTTCTAACTTGTATCTTTTAAGTCTCTGGCTAATTAAATTAAACATCACTCATTGCAGAAGTCACTCCACTTAGCCAGCTGCAGATGCAACCAGCCATACATGAATTTCACATGCTGATTATTTAAGTCCAATGCAGCAGCAGAACTGGGCACCATAACCTCATCCAGATGACACCTGAACTTAAGAACTACTGTGTCCATCCCTTATCAACTTGACAATTGTGCACAACACCTTAAATCACCATTAATCTCTAAATAGTAAACAATAACAGAAATACATTTTCACTGTTCTGCATACAATGCACTAAATCTTTCCATATATAAACTACATTTGTTTATCATAGTATCACAAAAATCATAAATTATTTCAATAAAAGTAAAAATACAATATCAACTCAAAACAGTATGATGTGTCAATAAAGTCAATTACAGGACTGGTTTGTCCTAAAACAAAATTCTCCTATACTGTGCACCTGTGAATTTGGAACAATTATCAGATTCCAATATAAAAAGAAGGAACTTTCACAGGATATATGATCCCATTGCCATGTGGTGAAACTGTACAGAATACAGGGGTCACTGGACCTAAATAATTCTGCAAAGCTGCAGGTCATAATCAATTAAATTTCAAAATCTGAGAGTCATTCATCTTCAGAGCTTTAGAAAACAACAGTCTCACTCTTTGCGAGGGCCTATGTGGTGGCACTGTTCTCTCCAAATTTGGGAATAAGTGTTACAATGTTGAGAAACATTGGGGAGACCATCTTTTTCTCAGCACCACACTTCCCAAGTCTCTGAGTGGCACCCGGATTGTCTGTCATCTCTGAGGCACATGCTCAACCCCTTCAGAGTAATGGGGAGGCAGCCAGGCTCCCTTCAATCCCAGGGAATGTTGTCCACACTCTCTGAGACCTGGGGCACCAGAACCCCTTCTCAACATCAAGACAGAAGGCCTGCCCTTTGCCTCTGAGGCAAGCTCACCCACTCTATGTGCAAAGGTGGATCCCCTCTATTGGCCTGAGGTTTTTTGGCTTCAGACCTCACCTTCCGTGGTTCTGCTTCTGAGGTTATTCTTCCCTCTATCTGTCCAACTTCTGACTCTTGAAGTCCAGAATGGCAATGGTTCTGTTCATATAGGTCTCATAGAAACGTTGTCACTTGGATGTAGCATACAGTGGTCAAATCCATCACACAATATGACCTTCACAAATCTTTTCTGGATAATTCCATCTCCAATCCTGGCATGCCGTGTAATGATTGATTGGTTCCACATTTGGTTAAATCCTCATGTGGGGCACCATTCTCTGGGGTCTAACTTTCTGGTTGCCCACAATTTTCCAGGCCATCACTTCCTGATATCATTGCCTCCAAATGTTCAGTCCTCAGCCTATTCCTTTCTTGTCACAATTTACTGTAAACTGCAAGGAGAAACCAAGTTGTATCCTCCACATTAAGCTTGGAAATTTACTCAGCCAAGTATCCCAAATAATCACATTCAAATTCCCCCTTCCTTCCAGCACCAGAATTCAATTTTGCTAAATTCTTTGCCACCTTGTAACAAGAGTCACTTTCCTTTCCATTTGCAACAATGCATTCCTCTGAGGCTTAAAGAGAAGAATCTTTAGAGTCCAAATTTCTACTCACTGTTTCTTCAAAGCAATCTAGGCTTTCTCTATCACGCTCCTCACAATTCTTCCAGAACCCTACCCTTATACATTTAAAAAGCTGTTCCAACATGTTTGGTATTTGCATATTCAGCAGCTCTCCACTCATCTAGGTACCAAAATCCTTTTAGTTTGCTAATTCTACCAAAATACAATACACCAGAAAAGGACTTTCTTTTATAAAGGGGAATTATTTAGTTACAAATGTATTAATTTGGAAAGGCACACAGCATTGTCTGCTGGCCCTCTCTTTCAGCTTCTGGATTCAAACAGCTTTCCAAGGGGCATTTCTTTTCTGCATCTCCAAATGTATGGGTCTGAGATGACTCTGAGTGTTGCATTGAGGTGTGCAAGATCTCAAAGCTGTTGAGCTCTCTTGTAAAGACTCTCTCTTTTTTTAATCTTTTATATTGAGAAAAATCTTCATACACATTTTTTCTATACATGGTTCATAATCAATGGTTCACAATATCATCTCTTTTTTTAAAACTCTGTCTAATTAAATTAAACATTACCCATTGCAGAAGACACTTTACTTAACCAACTGCAGATACAATTAGCTATACATGAATTTCCCATGATGATTTAAATCCACAGCCACCAAATAACTGTGCACCATCACCTGCACAAGTTGTCACCTGAACCTAACTACTACAGTGTCCACCCCTTGTCAACCTGACAATTGCACACACCACTTTAAGTCGTAATCTCTAAATAGGAAACAATAACAGACGTATTTTTTTTAATACATGGGCAGGCACCAGGTAATGGACCCTGTTCTCTGGCATGGCAGGTGAGAATTCTGCCACTGAGCCACCTTCACACTGTTCAACAGACATATTTTTTGCCTAACAATGCTCATCTGTCCTGCATACAGTGCACAATATGTTTACATATAAATACATTCATTTCATGAAAATACCACAAAATCCTTAAATCACTTCAGTAACAATACAAATGCAATACCAACTCAAAAATAGTACAATGTATCATCAAAGTCAGTTACAAGAATGGTCCACCCTAAAGCAAAATTCTCCTGTACTATGGATATGTGAATTTAGAACAAGTTATAAGCTTCCAATATACAAAGAAGGAACAATCAAAGGATGAGTGATCTCACTGCCATAGCGAGAAATTGGAAGGAAAGCAGGGGACACTGGACCTAAACAAATCTGAAAATCTGTAGGAAATACTCTATGACTCAAGCTGCATGGGAAGTTTTTGTCCAGGATCTCACTACCTACCCCTTATGGTAGGACAGGACTGCACAGTAGTACATGTTCATGTCTTGAAATTGCAGAGCTCACATGCAGAGAATTCTTGCTTGAACATGTCTCTGGAGATGGAGCTATAGCTCTAGAAGGATGGGTTGCATCCTTCTGGTTGACTCCAGAATAAATTGCTCAACCTTCCATTGCCACTCCATTCCTGAGAATAGGTGAATCCTATACCAATATAAATCCCTTGTTTTTATGGAATAAATAGAGACCAGAACTGGTAAGAGATAGCGTCTGCAAAGGATTCAACACTCATGGGCCCCCTTTCTCGCACTTGCTGTTGGAACAAGGCACATAGAGACAAAGAATCAATTCTTGTCATTCACGTGCAGTCACAGCCTTACACCCAGACCCTTGACTGAAATACAAGACACCTACCTTGGTTTGTGACTCTCATAAACGTAAGAGAGAGGGAACAAGGTGTCTCCACTGTGGACAGGATGCAGAAAGGACCTGGATATGTTAGACCAAACCCAGGCTCCAATTCTTGGTGAAAGAGTAGGAGGGTTCTAGAGGGCTCTGATCCTGAGAAACTTTCTAGCAGATGATCAAAGATTCTAATTAAAGTTCATGAGTAGATAGACTTTTATTTTCACCAGGTTCCTTGGGGATGTCCACAAAGACATACGGATGCCATTTTTGGAGTCTTAGACTTGGAGGCCTGGACTAACATTGTACAATATGGGTGTATTTTTTCTTCTCACCTCATCTCCTATTTATAACACAATGATCATCAGCTGGCTTTCTTCAAAGTACTCAAATAAAATTTAAGTTTAGCACCTTATAAGCAAAATACAATTGATAAAAGAAAGCATGTGCTCCCACTAACTACACATACAATCAAATATTAAAATTCTGGGCCATTTGCCACTGTGGAGTGTGGTTACAAGCGCTTCCCAAAACAGCTCGGCCGTGAAGTTCTAACAGTGTGTTCTAACGCATCACTCTGCCCTTCTCGAAGGAATCACTGCCACCTGCCCACCTGAAAAGGAGTCAGAGAATCAGCAGTCACAGCCATGCCTAAGAATAAAGGTAGAGGAGGTAAAAATAGACATAGAAGTAAGAATGAGAATGAATCTGAAAAGAGAGAATTGGTGTTCAAAGAGGATGGACAAGAGTATGCACAGGTAATGAAAATGTTGAGAAATGGATGATTAGGAGCATTGTGTTTTGATGGTGTAAAGAGGTTATGCTGCATCAGAGGGAAATTAAGAAAAAAGGTTTGGACAAATACCTCAGATATTACACTGGTTGGTCTATGAGACTACCAGGATAATAAAGGTGATGTAATTTTAAAATACAATGCAGATGAAGCTAGAAGTCTGAAGGCTTATGGTGAGCTTCCAGAGCATGCTAAAATCAAGGGAGCAGATATTTTGGTCCAGGTGATGACGACGACATCGAGTTTGATGACATTGGAGATGATGATGAAGACACTGATGGTATCTAGATTGAACTCAACATTTTACATTCCAGTTTTCCTGAGGATTGTTGTACTTTTTGGATTTTAATCATGACCCCTAAAGAAGACTAAAATTTCATTAGCATGAGTGCAGTTTGTTAAATCAGACTGGTTTGTTTTTAAGATCTGCTTTTCTCTAAAAACTGACAATGCTGAGTTATCCTAAGTGAAATGCTAAACCCAGTTTGTTCTTTTGATGTAATGGAGCTTATGGGTAAAAGACTCAATATCTGTTTAAAAAAGAAGAAAATTACTGCCTTTCCTACATTTGTCCTCCACTCATTGTGGATTACGATTAATCCCTCGTTTTTACTAGTCTGTTGAATGTACAGAATCTCTCTGTATATTCCAGTAACCTAGATGTTCTCTCAAGATTTTGATATGCTTTAAAGGGGGCAGAAGTCTGCATTTGAAGTCAAAATGAGATCAACTTTTCACACTTAAGTATCATGTGGCTGTGTTTATACTAATTTTTATATCACATACATTCTTTTTGTGATCTTTTGCTGTCACCATAACCATCAGAAAACCTTTTCCAAAATGCTTTAAATGCAATTTTGAATTTATAAGATTAATAGTTGCAGAAATTAAACACTAGGTGTCACCCAGTTATCATAACATTAGAAATATTGATATATAATTGTTGATAATTTGTTCAGATAATGTGTGTAGGAAATATCCGAAACAACAAAGATTGTTTTGATGGTATGCATGTGTGTAGAATATTTTTACAGAACAAAAGGTTATGTTAAAAGTATCATTTTGTTTTCAGTCCTATACATTGTAAGGTGCAATATTGGATACTCTATTACATTTAAATTATGTGTACAATAACATTTAATTTGATAACTCTTATAAATTAAGCCTTTTTAAAACTCCCTAATCTGGAAAGAGAAGGGAATCACAATTTAATGAAAAAACAGTCTCCAATTTCTGAATTAAAATGCTACAGATAAGAAATATAATAAAATGTCCTGCTGCAGAGTATATTACGCCCTTATTTTGTGTTAAGGATGTATTTTATTGTGTGTACAGATATTTTTCTTTTTCTTTTTATTGGGAATTTAGGTTCACCTTTTATTGCTTTTTAAAGTTATCAACAATAACAAGATGAAATTAAGGGCTGGGTCTAATTAGATTTCATGAGCCACGTTTAAATCTTATGCAACTTGAAAAGAGATCTGTCATGTATCTTGTGAAGCTTTTATTCTGCTGGTCTCCAGGAAACTTTTCAATGATGAAAAGTAATATAAAGGGTAGTAAGCCTTCACACAGCTTCAAAAACAAACAAATCTTCTCTAATCCCACTTAACTGTGATTTCCTAAGTATGAAAACTCTGGAGTAAAAAAATGCTGAGGCTTGAATACGTACTAATAAAACATAAAACCTAAGAATAGAGGAAAAATATATTAATATTCTGCTTACATAAAGGATATTTTTGTTCTAATCAACAATTAGGATCCTTTACGTTAATGCATATAATGGAATTATATCAGAATGGAATTATAGAGTATAATCTGACCATGCTTCATAGTAGCAGGGGAGGATGGAGAGTTTTTAAAGAGAAGTGGCAGCTCACTTCTCACAAGCTCAGTGAAATGAAGACAGAGAAGGGGTGGATTGGGGACATCCATTCTGCTCATATCGATTCATCAACCTGGAAGGAATATCATGACAGTGATATCACCTACCACATCCAGAAACAATCTCCCCTACTCTCATTTCTAGATCTTCATGGGAGAGACAGCTGTGGAGGTAGTATGTTCTCCATGCTACTGAGTCCAACATTTCTTATCTTTTAGCTATGGACAGAGCAGACAGGGAACACTGGAGATGGATATGGGGGGGTCAAAGGAAAGTAAAGGCCTTTTGTAAACACTAAAGTACATTATTTACATGCTCTTGATCTTAAAATCATTAGCATGGTCTCTTATTTTCTTTACTAGACAAATATAGCTTAAGTCATGGGATAAAATTGAATGGAGGAAACCTAAAATTAAATATTATGCCTTGGTTTTCCGGGCTACTCTGGCAAATACCACACAGTGCATTGGCTTGAAAAATAGAAGTTTATTCTGTCACAGTTTCATACACTTAAAAGACTTGATTCCTCCTGAGAACCTTAGCCTACTGGGCTGGCTGGGACAATCTGTGGTGCTCCTTGGCTCATCTGCCCTACTTCCCCTGCCTGGAGATCGCCTTCACTTTCTCTCCTGGAGTAATGCTAACTTCTTCCTTCTACTTGTTCTCTTTATAAGAAATCCAGTAAACCAGATTAAGGATTAACCAACATCATTCGGTTGGACTTCACTTTAACCCAAAATAATATCTTTAAGAGATTCAATTTATAAGGGATTCACATCCACAGGAATGTGGATTTAGACTAAGAACAGATCTGAACTGGGGAACATAATTCTGTCTAATACAGTTCACATGTTATTCTTACATGCAAAATGCATTCACCCAAATCCAATATCTCAAAATCATTGCCATTTCAGTAACAACCCTTAGTTCAAAGACTCATCAAAGTCATTTGTTTCTTTGGTCATCCTGAAGGAAAATCCATCACCATGTGATCATCCTATGAAATGTAGAAAACAAGTCATGAGCTTTTAAGAAAATTACTGTGGGACATGCATAGGATAGTGAAATGGAAGGAGTGCTTGCAAGTTACAAGAAAGTTTGAACTACAGCTAGGTAATACATCATATCTGAATGTCTGAAGGTTTCTGGAGGCTTCATGCTTTTGTCTTCCATGTCTATGACAGGGCAGCCTACCATTTCAAAGCATTTATGCAAAAGCCATGATCTCCTTAAATGCCAGGCCCTCGGCCCCTCCCTCTTCGAACACTGGATTGGCTCCCATGTTCTTTGTGAAATTGGGGAGTAATATTGACCTCTCTAAACCTTAGGGAAATGTCTGATATATTCCCAGACACTGGGGCATAGGCCTTGCACTCCCTGAGCTTTGGGATACTGGCCAACCCCCTGAACATCAGTGCAGAAGGCCTGCACCCTCCAAGCAATGGGGAGGGACCTATGATTTCCACAGTCCTGAGCGGCTCCAAGGAGATCTTGGAGAAGAGCCATGGACCTCTGCTTCCATGGTTCTTCCCCTGATTTTATTCTTTCTTCCATTCATCCTTTCTCTCTTTCTTTCAGTCCAGGCTGACACTAATTCTGTGCATACAAATATCACACAAGTTTTATTTACTCTGTATGCAGGTTAAGGAAGGCCAGACATCCAAACAAAAATACTTTCCATATGTACTTCCTGGATAACTTTATTTCCAAATGTCACTACTAATGACATGGTTAGCCATGGTTTTTTAGTTGCAACCTCCCATGAAGCCCTGTATTCTGGGAACTCACTTCCCAGAAGCTTAGATGAGGCATGGTAGAGTCACCCTGGCCCTATGCTCAAAGCATGCTATCTGGAAAGGCAGAGAGTTACAGGAGTTTTTAATTACTGGTACTTTTATTAAGAGTTTCGTTCTCATCTTATTATTTTCCTCTCATATTATATGCTAAGCCACAAGGAGAAGCCAGGACATATCTTCCACATGTAGCTTGAAAACCTCCCCACATACATTTCTAAGTTTATGACTTACATATTCCACTTTAACCCAACACTAGGATGTAATTCAGCCAAATTCTGTGGCTTTGAAGGAAGAATATCTTTTCCTTTAGTTTCCAATAACACCTTGTGATGGTTAGGTTCTGGTGTCAACTTGGCCAATTTTTATACCCAGTTGTCTGGTCAGGCAAACACTGGCCTGACTGTTGCTGCAATGGTATTTTTTTGTTTTTTTAATTAAATCATCAGATTGGATTGCATCTCTGGCTGATAATATCTGTGATCAACTAACGTGTGCTTCCCACAATGAGGTAATCCAATCATTTGAAGGCTTTTAAGGGACAAAAGAAACTTTCACTGCTTCTTCAGCCAGCACCACTCCTGTCGAGTTCTTCCAGACCCTTCATCAGAGCTGTCAGCTTCACAGCCTGCCCCGTGTAACTTGGAGACTTCCATCCCCAGGGTGGCATGAGACATTTTTATAAATCTCATATTACAGATCTCTCCTGTTGGTTCTGTTTCTCTAGAGAAGGCTGACTAACACACACATTAATAATTTCATTCTAAGCCCTCATTGTAAACATCTTTAATAGCCATATTTTAACAATAGCCTCTTCAAAGCAATCTAGGCTTTTCTAGAAAAGTGTCAAGTGTCTTACAATTCATCTACCCTCTCCCATCACAAAATTCCATGCCCTATTCCACATATTCAGGTATTTTTAATAGCAGCACACCTCTTCTGGTAAAAATTAAAAAAAAAAAAACATGACTTATTTGACACATTGGTATGGCAAGTTCCACACAGTGAAGTTGGCTTAAACATTAGAAATGTATTATCTCATGGTTTAAGGGACTACAAGGTTTCTTTCACCTGGGTCAGTAGGAATCTGAGCTGATAAAGAAAACTTTGATTTCCCTTGGTTTATTTGCTGCTTCTCAATAAAATCTGTTGTCTCTCCTTCCTGCTCCCGGTCCCTGATGACTTTCTACTTCTATTTTTTTTTTCATTTTTAGTCCAACAATAATCTGTATTAAGATTCAACATCATTCAATTGGATCACATCTTAGCTTAAAATAACGTCTACATGGGACTCTATTTCTCATGTGTTCACACTCACATAAATATAGATTGAAATTAGGAAAATGTATAAATTGCATAATATAATTCAACATTTCACAGGTGGTACTATCAGATAGATACCTCACTGGTTAAGTTTAAAAAAGTGATGGCCCATCAATCTTAACCTATGGGTCTTGAGACCTGGATCTAGTCAACAAAATATTGTATAGGAAACCACTAGTATTATTTTCCTAGGGCTATTGACATAAATCAACATGAACTTCCTTTCTTAAAAACACAAAAATGGAGGTCAGGCCACAGTGGCTCAGCAGGTAGAGTTTTCACCTGCCTTGCTGGAGACCCGGATTCAATTCCCAGAGCTTGCCCATGAGAAATAAAAGAAAAAAAACATATAAATGGATGGCCTCAAAGTTCTGGAAGTTAGAAATCTGAAACCAAGGTGTTGACAAGAAAATACTCCCTGTGAAGCTTATAAGGTTAAAAACAAAATGTTTCTCTGCTTTACTAGCTTCTAATGCTTGGTTGGAAATCCCTGATTCTCCATGACTTGTATCTACAACATTTCTATCACTACCTCTGTCCTCATATGGCTTTCATCTCTCTATGACTATCTGTCTACTCTCTCTTTTTTTATAAGGATACCAGTAACATCGAATTTTGGGACAAACCAACATCAGTATATCCTCACTTTAACATTGTTAACTTCATCTTCAATGATGCGTTAACAATCAGTGTGTTTTTCAAATAAGACTACATACTGATGTCCTGGGAAAGGACATAAACCTATCGATTTTGCGGAATACAATACAACTAAAAGAACTATATTTTTCCTTGTCTATGACTCAGATACATGGAATGCAGCAAGTATTTGAGAACCAGTAATTTATTTGGGATTAGTCCAAAGAGTTACTTGAAAAGTGTGTGCAATGGGACATTGGAAGATATCATTGCATCATATGATAATACGCATGCAAACATCCCTGAATTCAACTTATTAGGGTATTCAAGATACAACTGACAATTTCATCAAACTTTGGGCTTCAGAATTGGGGGATTGGGAAATTCACCTCAAATGTAAGAAGTTTTCATTGACATTAGCTTTGCAATCAATAACTCCTTCATTCTGTTCTTGCTTCTGCAGCATATATACTAAATTTGGAATGATACAGAGATGATTACCATATCCCCTGTGAAAGGAGGACGTGCAAATTTGTGAAGATTTCCATAGGTCTGGACAATCAGTATCATACATTCAAACAAAAAGATAGGGAAAAGATTTCAAAAATGAGCAGTGTATCAGGGATTTGAGTGACAGCATAAATAATACATATATATATGTTATATGTGTCGCCAAAAGAGAAGAGAATTGAAAAGAAGCAGAAATACTATTTAAGGAAATAATGGCTGAAAATTCCCCAGCTCTTACAAAAGATATAAAGAAATTTGTCCAAGGGAAAAGTTTGCCATGTCCCCACAAGTGACTGAGATCTAAACAAAGTCACTGAGTATGAGGCAGATTCCAGTTACATACAGGCAAGTGTCCTAATACATCATGCAGAAAGATGTCAGAATTAGCTTCACAATAAAGGTGAATTGTAGGTTTGGGTTGTGTTAGTCAGCTCAGTGTGCATTTCCCATTGCAGTGTATTAATATGCTAGATATCCAAAGGGAAATATGACATTAATTTTAAGCATATCACATAAAATTAGAAGAATCATTTAACTCATTTAAAGATAAACGTGTGTGCTTACAGGAATGCATTAGGTTGGCTGGGGTTGTCTTTTCAGAGGAGCTCAGGGACATCTGACTTCAGGATAATCACCCCTGTCAAAGTCATTAAAGTAATCATATCTGCCAGGTCCCAGTTACATTAACAGGTAAATCATTACTGGTTGATAATGATCAAGTCTTCTCTATTCTCATTGATATTTCTGTTATTTTTTACTGATCATGGAGAGAGCATTGTTGAAATGTCTAACTATACTTATGAATTTAAATAAATCTTGTATCATTGAGAGTCGTTTTCTTTCTATACATGAAATCATCGTTTGGTTAATACATATTTAGTACTAATAGATCTAACTGATGAATTGTCAGCTCATGAATGAGGAAGTGTGTCTCTCTGCATGGTAATTGCTTGGATATTTGGAGTTAATTCTGGTTCCACACAGAGACACACCATCATTTTTTATTCTCCAACACTGTGTGGTCACTCTATTCAGTGATGAGATTTAGATGAGATTCAGGGTTTGAGTTCATGGTGTAATTAGTTGAAATTTTGGGAATGTTGAGATGAGGTGAATTTATTTTGCAGCCAATGAAAGATTTTGTAAAAGTTTTTACTGAGGAAGGCATTTTGCCTGTATAATCCTGAGTAATTTTCAGTTATTGTATTGCATGAGCATGCATCAGCATGGAAGGTATTTAAAATAACTTTTCCAGTTGAGAGAGAAACCCCAACACACCCCAACAATTCTGGAAGATACATTTCTTTTAACTTTGCTATTCCAGAAATCTATTCTGTATGATCCTTGGCTCTTGTATCCTTTCTCTATCTTCAAACTCAACAAGGTAGGACTTTGCTTGAGTCATCAAATTCCCTCTTCTTCTGAAAGAGTATCTTCTCCTGCCCCCTTCTCATAAGAAAAATTGTGATTACATTAAGGACCAAGGTAGATAATCCAGGATAATAACCCCTGAAAAGGTCACTAAATTAATCACATCTTCCAGGTCTCAGTTATAATAACAGGTAACGTTCAGAAGTTCCATGTACTAGGACTTGGATAACTCTTGGAGATATGAATTTCCTACCAGTCTAACTTCTAGTCCCAAAAGATACATATGAATCTCACAAAGAAAATAATTTCACTGCATCTCAACATCTGTGCTCTTTTATAATTCTAAGGCCAAGTTCTTTAATCTTCATTTAATATTGCTGGGTGGAATCTTTTCATTGTTTCCATGGAGATATGACCCAACCAGTTGTGGGTGGTAAATTTTGATTAGATGGTTTCCGTGGAGATGTGCCTCCACCCATTCAAGGTGAGGCTGCTTACTGGAGCCCCTTAAAAAGGAACAATATTGGAATTTTGTTCCAATGAGAGCCACAAGAAATGACAGAGCCAACAGAATGGACAGATCCCCAGGGAAGCCATTGAAGATTCCTGGAGAGAAACTAGCAGATGTCACCATGTGCTTTTCCAGTTGAGAGAGAAACCCCAAACATCATCAGCCTTCTTGAACCAAGGTATCTCTTCCTGGATGACTTATGTTGGACATTTTCATAGCCTTGCCTTAATTTAGATATTTTCACAGGTTTAGATTCTAAACTTGCAACTTAATAAACTTCCCTTTTTAAAAGCTATTCCATTTCTGGTATATTGCATTCTGGCACCTTGCTAACTGGAACAGATTTAGTACCATATAAAGTGGGGTGCTGCTGCAGTTTGCAAATAGCAAACATGTGGGAATGGCTTTTTAAATGGATAAGGGGAATATCCTGGAAGGGTTATGAGGAGCTTGATCGAGAAGACCTAGAATACTTTGAAGGGACTGTTGGTAGAAATGTGGCCTCTGAAGATACTTATGACAATGATGCATGTGTTATTACAAACTGGAAGGAAGGTGACCCTTGATTTAAAATGGTAAAGAATCTATCAAAATTGACCACTAGTTTTAGATGGAAGGCAGACTTTGAAAGCAACAGATATTCAGCAGAAGAGATTTTCAAAATAAATTCAGAAAGTGCAGCCTGGTCTCTTTACAGCTTATAGTGAAATGTGACAGGAGAGAGATAAACTGAGAACTGAACTCCTGGATATAAACAAATGAGAAATTGATGGTGTGGAAAATTCTGGACTTCTGGAAAGGGAGACCCCAGAGAATATTGCCCCACATGAGGATTTAGTCAAATGTCAAACCAGTCAACCATTTCAAAAAAAGCCAGGATTGAAGATGGAGTTAACCAGGAAGTTGTGTAGAAACCCCTTTTGTCTGATTGGCATGATCCATGCCTACTATACAGAAAGCCAACAAGAGTGCTGGATCTGTATAAGTGGAACCATTGCCTGTCTGAAATAAAAGGCTCAGAAAAGGAACAAAGTGAAGGTAAAATGCCTTCAGAGGTAGAACCAAGGAGGCTAAGTTGTGAAGTCAAAAAGCCTTGGGCCAGGAGAGAGCACCCACCCAAGTATTTGGAGAGGGTGAGTTTGCCCCAAAAGCAGAGGGTAGACCTTCCACCTTATTGCAATAGAAGAGTTGTGCCACCTCAGGCCTTGGAGAGGGTGGGGTAAATTCCTTGGGGATTAGGGAGGGCCTGACTGCCAACACATGGAGAGGATGAGTATGTGCCCTGAAGATGACAGAGAGCCCAGGTGTGGCCCTGATGCTTGGAGAGGGTAGAGCCAAAAAAAGGTGGTCTCCCCAATGCCCTCCAAGGTTACATCAGGAGAGATCCAGGCCCTTGGAAAGGGTGGGACTCCTGCATGCTAAAGCCCTGAAGATAAATAACTCTCAGACACTGAAATTTGATAGCATTTGCCTTGCAGGTTTTCAAAACTGCTTTGGTCCAGTGCCTCCTGTATTCCTTCCAGTTTCTCTCTATGGAAATGGAAATATGTATACTATGACTGCCCCTCATTTGTATATTGGCAGCAAATAACTTGTTCTGAGTTTTACAGGTCCAGACCCAAAAGTGAATTTTGCCTTAGGACAGACGAACCCTGGAGCTGATTTTGATGAGATTTTGTACTGTTTCTGACTTTGTATTTTATTTATAGTGTTACCAAAATGATTTAAGATTTCTGATGTTGTTATGGAATAAATGTATTTTGCATTTGGAAAGGACATGTCTTTTTCAGGTCCAAAGGGTGGAATATGCTGGTTTGAATCTATTGTGTACCACAGAAAAGCCAAGTTCTTTACTCCTCATTCAATTTTGTTCGGTGTAATTTTTTTTTATTGTTTCAATGGAGATATGAATCACCCAATTGTGGGTAGTAACATTTGATTGGATGGTTTCCTGTACCTGTTCAAGTTAAGAATGCTTACTGGAGCCCTTTAAGGAGGAACCATTTTGGAAAAACCTTTAGAGCCATGAGAGCCACCAGAACTGACATAGACCACAGAATGGACAGAGTTCCAGGGAGGTCAATACCTGGAGAGAAGCTAGCAGTTGTCATCATGTCCCTTTGCAGTTGAGAGAGAAACCCTAAACATCAATGGCCTTTTTGAACCAAGGTATCTTTTCCTGGATGACTTAAATTGGACATTTTCAAAGCTTTGCCTTAATTTGGACATTTTCACCACCTTAGAACTGTAAACTCATAACAATAAATTCCACTTTTTAAAAGCAATTCCATTTCTGGCATATCACATTCCAGGAGCTTGCAAACTAAAACAACATCCTTGAAATTATCAGCTCATTATAGCAACAACTCAAGTCCAAACTCCTACCTAAATATCATCTGCGTAGAAGTTAGCAATCTCAGCATCTAAATGATCTCACTTGTGTATGGGCAACATTGTTGGTATGGGCAATCCTGGAATGAAGTAGTCTACCATATGTGGACATGTAGAAATAGAAAGCAAGCTCATAAAATACCATGGTGCCCCAGGGGCACCTCCAGTTCAGAGAATCTGCCAGTCCACAAAAACTGACCTATGTACAAAATTGATCTCTGATAGCATGAGAACTCCACAGTGATAGGGAAACCCCCGTCATATCTTTCTCCTGTCCATAAAAGGTATTCTATTGGACAATAACATTCCCAGCAGGACTTGTACAGAGGTTTGGTGATGGTAAATAATCACTTCTAAGTGTGAAGTCAGATTTTTGAGTATCTTCCAACTCCCTGTGCAGGTCTGAACAACTTCTCCATTTATCTTTATCTTCCCTGGGCTCTGGCAATTATAGGAGGTCACGAGGGCCCTGAACTCTCCCAAGCATCTCTTCCAACCTCAGGAACCCCCATGCTCACCTGGGACATTTTTCTTATGTCACACATTATTCCTGACATTGTGGCTCTTATACTTAATGTATTAAATTAACATAACTGCCTGTTGAAAACCATAGGGAAGAGGAATGATATTAAAGTCCAAGTGTCCAATGCATATGTTTATGAAAACTAGTTATTTGACAGTCCATAATAACACAGTGTCTGAAATTCAAAACCTGAGACTTAGAAATGCAAAGATTTACTAAGGTCACAGTTGAAATTCAGTAAAGAATGTTCTGAATCAATCAATTATTCTGAAAACTCTATTAATGACTCCTCACAGTTAATATTTCTCTTGTCTCACATCTATTGTATTTTGATAACCATGTCTCTATGACCTTAAATACAGCACAAAATGACCCACAATACCTACTTGGAAACTTTCCACCTGAAGAATATCAAAACTTTCCCAAATCTCAATCAATGAAAAAGATGTCAGGTCAAATGGTGGAGACTAGTCCCTAACCTCAGCCTCCTCCCCTCTTGTTTAGTACTCACTCACCAAATTCCCATCCAAGGTGACATCCTGCAGTATTGGATGCTCTGAGTACTGGGTCCAGCCTAGAGCCAATGGGGCAGTTGACTCTGCAGGTCCAGCTTTCAGTCAAAGACCAGCTCCAGAGAACAAGTGGGGCAAATTGGCCCAAGCTTTCCTGAGGTACAGGTGAGCTTGTCAGCAGAGAGGCTGGTTTCAGACCCACAATGACTCACATTTCTTCTCATTTCTCTCTGGAAAATGTTATCTTCCCTAGATAGCTCAGGGAAAGTTTCCACATTTTATGACAACTAAGAAGGCTCAGATCTCCCAGTGAGGCATCTTCTCCCAGTGAAAATCAGTCTGCTGTGCATTTGGATCATGAGCAACCTGAATAATCCCATCCATGATCGAGAGGACAAGATGAGGCACCTAGATGATGCACTGAGACCATGCCCTATTTACTGCTCTTTTCCCCCTGAGATCATGGGGCCCTTCATGGTGGTAGAGAACTAAGTCAAGGGACCAAGAATCTGACTAGCCTTGGAGAGGTGTAATACATGTTTTAACACTGTGAAAAGAATACGAGGACTTTAATTTTCAATTAATTTGAAATTATTCTAACATTAAAAATCTGCCCTTATGGTGATAAAACAATCATGTGAATTCAAATTTTATTATTAGTAATATTATATTTTGATATTTCTCTATTTGTCTAGGCAGAGCTAGGACAGAGAATTAATCAAAGATAATTAACGCACAGATTCAGAACAGTTCATTGGAAATTTCTTCACATTTCTAATCTAATCCAGGAGAACAAAATGAAGAAAATTAATTTATATGTTCTTCTGTGCACAATTCCATATAATGTAGAATAGCACTGCACATGCATTTTCTCTATTTGAAACTTGGATACAATAGGTCATTATTTTAAAAAGATGTAGTGCAGATTCCACCCAAATTAATGCTTTTAAGTAGGAAAATGAAACTATCATGACAGGAATCCCCTGCTTAACCCTGAGCCTGGGGTTGGTCCCTGCTCTGGTGGATCCTGAGCGCCCCCTGCAGTTCAGCCAACTCCTGCATGGGGAGGTTTGTGTCTGGGCTCACACTGACTTCCTCTCAGTATGTCTCTCGCACAGTAATACACGGCCGTGTCCTCATCACTCACGGAGCTCAGCTGAACAGAGAACTGATTCTTGGAAGTATCTCTAGAGATGGAGAGTCGGCTCTTGAGTGATGGATTGTAATAAGTGTTAACATTGTAGCATATAGCTGACAACCACTGCGGCCCCTTCCCCAGGGGCTGGCGGATCCAATGCCAGCAGTAACCACTGCTTGTGATGGAAAATCCAGAGACAGTGCAGGTGAGAGACAGGGTCTGTGAGGGCTTCACCACTCCTGGGCCTGACTCCTTCAGCTGTATCTGGGACAGGACACCTGAGAACAAGCAGAGAAACACTGAATCATGGGCTCAGATGCACTATCCCCATTACCTTCATTTCTGAATCCCTGAGACACTCACATCTGGAAGTTGCCACCAGAAAAAAGCAGAACCAGAAGGGTTTCATGTTCCTGTAAGTGAGGTCCATGATGCCCAGGAAATATTATCCAGACTGAGGAGGAATCTGAATTTAAGTAAAAGTGCACTGTGGTTTCATCTGTTTGTGCATGTGGTGATTTGCATTTAGAAGGTAAATGTATGCAAAATGAAAAGGATTAAGGGGGGGTCCTTCTCTTAGGTGACCCTCAGCAGAGGATGTTGGCTGCCTCTGGGAGAACACAGCCTTCTCCCTGGGTACCCCTTCTTGAATCCTTTACTTTCAAGCAGGAAATGTGTAGGATGAGGAGTTAGATGGCCCCAAGTATCATGAATGGCTCTGGGAATACGGTCATCATTCGCTTTGATTTTTGAAGAATTGGGGGAGGGAAGGGAGGTTGGTGCAAACTTCTCCATGTTGTTGATGTCATCATTCCCCAGTTGTATCTTCAGGTATATAATTGTATTAAGTTATCAGTGCTGTTAGATATTTCAGTTGGTGTTATTTAAAGGTATAATCCCCATTATGTTTCTTATGCAACATGTCTAGTTTTCAACAAAAATTATTTTGGGGAAAATCAAAGAATGTCTACCACATTCACTTATTTCCCTCTCTTGTATAGTAGCAGGCCAAGGTCCCCTTAGTATTCAGGAGCAATCACTACAGTTACTCCCTTCTCTGACAGTGATTCTGAAGCATGAGGAACCAGAAGTGTCTGGAGGCTTTCCTCATTTCCAGGTCACTGGAATCTTTGCTGTGTCTCCTGATGGTAGAATTCCTCCCTTCCTGACTGAGAACTCAACAGTAGCTGAGCACAAATTCACAAGGACAAGAGGAAAACATTTCTCTGGGGGAACACTGGTGGTAATAGTGAGGATGCTACTGTCATTTTCATCACTTGATTCATGGCCCATTTCTCCTGGCTCTAGGTTAATCAGCACCATATATAGGATTTTGTATGAGAGCGTATATAGTCTGGATGAGACCATTGCCCCAGTCATGCAAGGCATTTTAACACAACTGTCACCAAAAGTGAATCATCAAAGAGTCATTCCATTGGTCTAGCATACTAGATGCTTCAGGGTGGTGGATTCTGGTCGGAAAAATGGGTCCGATTCCACACCTCCTTGGTGAAAAGGGTTCCTTGATAAGAATAAATGCTATGTGGAATCATGGCATGGTGAGAAAATCATTATGTAAATTCATAGATGGGAACTATCAAAAAGGAATCGCACATTGGGAAGGAAAATCAATGCCTAGCATAAGTATTATTGCAGTTAGAACAAAATATTTCATGATGAAAGTGGTCCAGTACAATAAACTTGTCATAAGCTGAGCCCCTCAGATAGTGGTATCCTATCTGGACTGACTGTTGGTCTCTGATGCTAGAAGATCAGGCACTCAGAAGTGTCCATAGCCAGAGTAGACTTAGAGAGTGGAAGCACATGCTGTCAAACCAATGAATACCATTCTTCACTGCCATGTACTCTTTGTTGAATAATCTATAGAGGAATGAAATGAGCAGCTAGGGAAACAGAAGTCCTGGTGTCCACAGCTTGGGTCCTTCTACCCATTTGATTGTCAGTATCACCCTCTGTCAAGATCACTCTTTGGTGAGCCTCCACATGATATGACAACATCTTCATTCTGCCCTTTGAGGTGTGTTTACCCACTTAATTCTATCACAGAACTCCTTCTCAATCATTTTCTACACTCTTCTTTTCAAGCGCCTAAACATCCAGCCCCAATAGCTGCAGCCCATGAATGCATATACAAATTCACCTTTAGCCACTGTTCCTTTCAAGCAGTAGGAACAGGCAGATGAACTGCCTGGCATTCTGCCCATGGGACGACTACCCTTCACACTGTGCTCCTTGGAGCTTCCCACATAGGGCTGCTGTGCTGCAGCACTCTACATTTGGTAATGAGTTCATGTTCACTCAGAAATGTGGAATCCAGGCTCAGTCATCTCTTCACAGTCAAATCCATTCTCTCATGGACAACTCAGTTTGCATGGGAAAGTAGTGGTGATGACTAAGACTCAGTCTCTATTAAGACCCAAATTCAAAAATTACGTTTCTCAAAAGGAAGTCAGTGATTGGAGAGAAGATGGTGGCATAGAGGGATGTAGGATTCAGTCCATCCTCCAGGGCATTGAGGAAACAGCCAAAAACTGTATGAAACAGCTGTTTGGGGGCCTCCAAAAACCAGATACACATTTCACAACAGCCACTGATGAATGGAAGTACAAGACTGAGAAATTGCAGCAACATGTTTGTAGCAAATCCCCCACGCTGTGGAAGCCTGATCTCCTTCCCCACTGGCATGGCAGGCTGATATGTAGTCTCTCCCTTATGGGAAACAGAAACCCTATGTACAAGCAGCAAAGATAAGGGAGCTCAGGCAGGCTCCAATTGTGGATTAAATTTAAATTTTGGGACTGCCGAGCACCAGGTTTGAGCATAGATAAATCTGTAAGGCAAACAAGAAAGAAAATGGCAGTTCTGTTTCAGTCCTTCTCCTTGCAGGGTGAAGCAGGGATGATAGAAAAAAAAACATATACTTTTGGAGTTGTATGAACTTACATTTCTGGAAAATGACTGTGCCCAAAGGAGTGGGGCACACAGAGCCCCATATAAAACCAGGAAATATAGAGAATAAAATCTGTGACTGTATAATTTTCAGAATCTACAGTGGATAATTGTGTTAGATAATTGCAAAATTTTAAGAAAGTATTTATATGAATAAAAAAATTCATTCATAATTCAAGGTTATAAATGGGATGGGATATGGAAAAAAACAATTAATGAAAACTAGAATCTCTAGCTAACTATAATTTGCAGCATTCTTTCATTAATTGCAGCAAAGGCAGTATACCAAAGCCGAATGTCAAAAAGCAGGGAATATAAGGGAAGTGTATGGGAGAGTTTTTTTTTTTCTTTCTTTTTGGATAAAATGGGAATGCAGTGGTGAATGTGTAATTATGTGATTATGCCAGGAGCTTACAAATGTAAACTTAGGATAGGTTGTATGGTGTGTGAAGAAAACTGTTTTTAAAAATTGAAATTGAGACCCTTACCTAAAAACATGAGATCAGATAATTGTTCCAATATCTTAAGAATGTGATTACCACGCCAAGTACCTTCACAGCAACATCTTGGCCATTGTTTAACCAAACAACTGGACATAATTAACTACCTAAGACTTCATGAAAAATTTTTAAATGTTATATTTTAACATATGATTGCTATATGCAATATATTAAAATGCAATATGATGAAATTTTAGTTGATGGTATTCCTTAACTGCTTGCTTTACACCTTTAAGTCTTCCCTGCCTCAATTGCTTCAATTGCAACTGATCAAGCTTCTCAGAGAAAATGACTCCCAGCCATGTCACACTGACATTCAAGACAGATCCACGTTTGCCAACATAACATTTTCACACTCATCCCTTCCATTTTCCAAACCACAATCAACTCTCACCTGTATCAGTGTAATTACTCCTGAAAGATGTTTGCATACATTCCCTGTTTCAAAATTAGATACTTTTCAACACAGCTATGAAAGCTGTTCATTTCATATAGATGGTTTTCTCTCCTGTGCTGAAAGCCCTCAGGCACTCCTCACTGTCACACATCCTAAAAGCTAAGACATGCTATTTACCGTGAATTCTGCGGTTTTGTTCCTGTTATCTTTTGGACCTTATCTCCACTACCTTCCCAAACAGCCTTCATTCTGGTCTCAGGGCACTGCTGCCACCCACCCACCCCATTCCCAGGAAATCTGTTCCCATAAATTTGTACTTGATCTTTGTCTGTCAGTACTATTCTCCCTGGCATTTGAATAATTGACTCCATTTTTGCTGTCAAGTTTCTCTTAAATCTCCAGTTTTCATTCAGGAGATCACTTCCCACCTACATTTTAAAAACTCTTCCTACACTGATACTTGCAGTCCTCTGAATATCTGAACATTTTTTTACCTCATATCTTATTATCTTTTACACTGTGCATATTTATCATCTTATTTTTTACATATGGGACTGGGTTATCAAGTGTTACGTGAAATGTGGTGGATAGACGAAGTGATGAATGAGAAGGGTAAGTGAAGAATGGATTGAAGAGTTATTTGAGAGACATGATACAAAATTTATTGAGAGAAAGTTGAAAGGTATCCCAGAGTGAATAAAGAGAGATGGCTGAGAAGCTATTGATAGAAATGTTTGAAAGATGAGAACTACTGCTGTGGGGGCATTGAGGATAAATTGTGGAGAGACATAGAGATGAACCCCAGGAATGCCAGGTAAGTATACAAGTGACATGGTCTGCTGAAGGTGTCAACTCGTGGAGAAGTTTTAATTGTATGTGATGGTTGTGACAGAGTCTACAATGAACTGAGAGGCAGATAGGGATGATTTTGGATTTGATGAGTTGAACCAGGGTGCTAGTCTGAGAAAGCTGATAGACAGCTCATCTTTCTGAATGTAGTGAGAATCAAAAGGGATTGCTGATTCATGATGGAGATGTGTGTAACCAAGAGATGACTGAAGACTTTAAAAATATGATGCTGATAGATGAGAAAGGAAAATATTTTTAAATTATGGCAAGATAACTGGCAGAGAAATGATACTGAGAATTAGAAAATAAATCATTGATAATAGAGAATTATGCAGAGTAGAGGATAAATACAGGAGTTGGGAGGGTTTGAGTCAACTAGGTAGTTTGTACTATACAGTCAACACAAAGTATACAAGCAATGTGCACAATATCATTATATAATTGTGCATTTATCACCATGATCATTTTAGAACATTTGCATAACTCCAGAAAAGAAAAGAAAAAGAAAACTGAAATCTCCATACATCCCACACTGCTGAGCCTTTCATCTCCTTGACCACTGGTTTTGTACTTTACTCAATCTATTTTTTACCCCTTATCACACTTTGATTATTTATTTATTTATTTGATTATTTTGGCCCTATTATTTTACTCCTCTGTTCATAGCCTGGATAAATGAAGTATCAGCCACAAGGTTTCCACAATCACACAGTCACACTGTAAAAGCGGTGTAGTTGGACAATCATCTTCAAGAATCAAGGCTACTGGAATGGTATTCAACAATTTCAGGTACTTCCTTCTAGCTATCTTAATTCACTAAACGAAAAAGGGATATCTACATAATGCCTAAGAACAACTTCCAAAATAGCCTCACAATTCTGTTTCTGAAATCTCTCAGCCACTGAAACTTCATTTTGTCTCATTTGTCTCTTCCCCATTTTGGTCAAGAAGAGAACAACACATTGATAGTGAAACTCTTGTCTTATCTGATCCATATGGACTCTGTCCAGTCCACAGAGGGAACTCTACTGGACAATGACCTCCCAAGAATTTGTACAGAGGTTTTACTAGTGATGATAAATAATCATTTCTAAGTGTGAAGTCAGTTTTTTATGTATATTTTCCTACTACCATTGCAGGTCTAAACTTCTACATACAAATGTCTCTTCCATGGACTCTGGCATTTACAGGAGGTCATGAGGACCCTCAAAACTCCAGTACATCCTCCAACCTCAGGTTTCCCTATGCTCACCTGGAACATTGTTATTATGTCATACACCATTGCTGGCATTTGGACTCTTATCTTGAATATATTCAATTAATACAAAAGCCTGTTGAAAACCATAGGGAAGAGAGATGATATTAAAAGCCAAGTGTTCAGAATACATGTTTATAAGCAAAAGACTTAGAAACAGAAAAGTATACTAAGGTCATAGCTGAAATTCAGTAAAGAATATTCTGAATCTATCAAGCATTCTGAAAATTCTATTGATGACTCCTCACAGTTCATATTAGTGTTGTCTGCATCTACTATATTTTAATAACCATGTCTCTAGGTTCTCAAATACAATCCAGAATGACGAACGATACCTCCTTGGAAACTGTCCTCAAGAAGAACATAAAGGAATTCTCAAATCTCAATCAAAGAAAAGGATATCAGGTCACTTCAGTCCTGGAATGGCAGAGACTAGACCCCGACCACCACCTTCTCCCCTCTGGTTTATTGCTGCCTCAAAAATTCCCGTGCAGGTGACACCCTGCAGCCAGGAATCTCCGAGTTCTGGGCCCAGCTTACAACCAATGGGGCAGGTGACTGTGTAGGTCCAGCTTTCAGTCAATGTCCAGCTCCAGAGAACAAGGGGGACACGGTAGCCCAAGCTTTCCTGAGGCAGAAGCCAGCTTCTCAGCAAAGAAACAAGGTTTCAGACCCACATGACTCACATGTCTTCTCATTTCTCTCTGAAATATATATTATTTTCCCCACAGGTGACAGCTCAGGGAAGGTGTCTGGGGTTCCTGACATCTAAGAAGGCTCAGATCTCCCCGTGTAGCATCTGTTCTCAGTGAAAGTCTGTCTGCTGCATGTTTGGACCATGAACAACCTGAATAAGCCCATCCATGACTAGGGGGAAAAGGTGAGGCCCCGAGATGATGCACGAGGCCCATGCCCCACTTTCTGCTCTTCTTCACTGAGATCATGGGGCACTAAATAGTGGTGGAAAACTAAGCCAGGGGGCCAGGAATATGAGGAGCCTTGGAGAGGTGTGACATACATGCTCACACACTGTGAAAAGGATATGGGGCTTTAATTTTCAATTCAGGTAAAATTATTCTACCATAAAATAATCTGTCTTTATAGCGACAAAACAAACACACATTCAATTTGTATTATTATAAAAAATATTATTTTTTATGTTTGCCTGGACAGAGCCAGGACAGAGAATTAATTACAGAGAATTTATTGCACATATTCAGAGGGTGGGTTGAATGGAAATTCGTTCGCGTTTCTAGTCTAATACGGGAGAACAAAATAAAGGAAACTAATTTATACATGTATGTGTACACAAGTCCATATACTATAGAGTAGCATTGCATATACATTTTCTGTATTTGAAACTTAGATAAAATAGACCATTATTTGGAAAAGATATGGTGCAGAATGCCCAGGAATTAAATTATTTTAAGTAAGAAATGGAAACCTTCTATCATTATAGGAATCTTTACTTCCACACACATTCCTTGCCCCTGAGTCTGGGGTTGGCCCCTGCTCTGGTGGATCATGAGCGCCCCCTGCAGCTCAGCCAACTCCCACATGAGGAGGTTTGTGTCTGGGCTCACAATGACTTCCCCTCACTGTGTCTCTTGCACAGTAATACACGGCCGTGTCCTCATCACTCACGGAGCTCAGCTGAATGGAGAACTGATTCTTGGAAGTATCTCTAGAGATGGAGAGTCGGCTCTTGAGTGATGGATTGTAATAAGTGTTAACATTATAGCATATCTCTGACAACCACTGCAGCCCCTTCCCCAGGGGCTGGCGGATCCAATGCCAGCAGTAACCACTGGTTGTGATGGAAAATCCAGAGACTGTGCAGGTGAGAGACAGGGTCTGTGAGGGCTTCACCACTCCTGGGCCTGACTCCTTCAGCTGTATCTGGGACAGGACACCTGAAAACAAGCAGAACAACATTGAATCCTGGGCTCAGATGCATCATCCCCATTACTTTCATTTCTGAATCCCTGAGACACTCACATCTGGAAGCTGCCACCAGAAAGAAGAACCACAAGGGTTTCATGTGCTTGTAGGTGAGGTCCATGATGTACAGGAAATGCTATCCAGAGTGAGGAGGAACCTGAATTTAAGTAAAACTGCACTGTGGTTTCATCTGTTTGCCCATGTGGTGATTTGCATTTAGGAGGCAAATGTATGTAAAGGAGAAGGATTAAGGGGAGGTCCTTGTCTTTGGTTACCCCAGGAGAATAAAGCTGACTGAGACCTGGGAGAACACAGAGAACACTTCTCCCCAGGTGCCCCCTCATGAATCCTTGATTCCTTTACTTGTGAGCTGGAAATGTGTAGGAGGAGGAGGTAGATGGGCCCAATTGTCAAGAATGGTTTGGGAAATATGGTCATCATTCGCCTACTATACAAGCATCACGTATATGCATTCATATATGTGGTTTATCTACATATATATTCCATCTGTATGGAGTATACAGTATGCATATATTGTATAGGATGTATAAATTGCATGAGAAGTTTGGTTATAATATATTCTGGTTGATTTTTGAAGTATCAAGTGAGGGAAGAGTGTTTGCTGTCACCTTCTCTATATTGTTGATGTCATTCCTCAATGCAATTTCATTTATGTAATTTTATTAAGTGGTCAGTGCTGTTAGATGTTTTAACTGCTGTTATTAAGTGGTATAATTCCCCATGGGTAGCATAAAGATACTGTGTGTACCCTCACCTCAGACCGCCATGATTACCCAGAGAACATCTGCCTCATCCTACATATCACACCAGTGCAGCTGGGGCAGGGCAGCACCACTCCCCCTCAGACCCTCACCTGAACACTGACCTATTTAGATCTACTCATCTATGAATATCTCTTTCTGCCTTATCATAACAGCAACAGCTCCTGAATGCACCGTATTGCCACCTAGCAATTCAGTAAAATAAATTAGAGATTAAAGAATAAACATGTCGATATATTCCTCTCTATCCTGGTTCCAAGTTGGTGATGCAGCAATGTGAGTTCAAGTGGACTCAGCATGAACACTAAAATCACCAATGAATATGACAGGATTTGGGGGTTAAGGAACCATCATATGCATGTTCCAAGGATGAGAACCTAGTGCATGAGGTATTCAGAAAGTCCATGAATGGAGGTGCTATGTGGGGAGTTGCGGGCAGGAAAATCAAATCCACAGGTTTAGTAAATATTATCACTGGTAAGACACTGTGCTGAAGGTCAAAGTGTCTGTTTAATTGATTGGCGCATTCAGTGCAAGGATGGTATTTGGCTACATTAATTTAAGTGAATGAAGTTCTGTGCATATTGTTTCTGTCATAAAGCCTGTGTAATGCATGTTAATTCCATGACTGCAAACACCTCCTTGAACACTTCCAGCCCCAGAACATCCAGTAGCTGACAAATGTGAATCCAGAGACTGTCCAAGAGAAGCTCAGGGATCACCCAGACTGCACCGTATCTCTCCCAGACAATACCATCTGCACCCCACACTGGACAGCAACAGGTCCACAGACATACAGGTCAGGGGAATACCAGATCTAGCCAATCATTCTCTTAATCATGTGCACTCCTATACTCAAAATTTATGTTCTCCATAAAATTCCTTTAAAATTGTAATAAGGAAAACACAGCCCAAACTCTACGACAAGTATTCTCTGGACTGTATCTTATCACAGAATTGGAACACCTGAGTATCCTGAATTAGGGCTTCCCTCTTAAGGTGAGGAATTGGGTCTCCATGTCACAGATTTGAAGCCCCCAAACAGAATAATAGAGGGATTATGTGAGATAAACATGAACACCCATATGGTAAATACCCACCTGTGTCTAAACCTGTTCTCCTCACCACTGGGCCTTATTTCAACTCTGAACCAGCTTCAGAGAAGAGTGGGACAAGCCTGGTGTGTTAGCTAGATTCAGTTTCAATTTGGCCAGGTGAGCATACCTAGTTCTGTTGCTGCGGACACAAACCAATGGTACGTGAACCGCATCTGTTGCTAATTACTTCTGCAGTCGGCTAGGAGGCGTGTCTGCTGCAATGAGTGACGTTTGACTTAATTGGCTGGTGCTTTAATGAGAGAACGCAATGTAGCACAGCCTAGCAGCTCGGCATTCCTCATCTCAGCACTTGCAGCTCAGCCCAGGCCTTTGGAGATGCAGAAAGAAGTCACCCTGGGGAAAGTTGTTGGAACCCAGGGGCCTGGAGAGAAGACCAGCAGAGACCATCTTGTGCCTTCCATGTAAGAAAGAACCTCAGCGGAAAGTTAGCTGCCTTTCCTCTGAAGAACCAACAAAATAAATCCCCTTTTATTAAAAGCCAATCCATCTCTGGTGTGTTGCATTCCGGCAGCTAGCAAACTAGAACACCTGGTGAGGTTTACTCCCCAAGACACTGCTGCCTTTCTGTAATGAGAACCCAGTGTAGTGCTGCTGCATTCTAGTGCTTAACCAGCTAATGTATACAGGACCAGGGATCAGGAAAATCTTCTCAGGAGTCTGACCTATATGGCATTATTTCTGCCTTCATCTCTGTTCCTCTACCAGTGTGTCCACTTTTATTTTTAATGGCTTCACTGAGGAATAACTGACATATGATAAAATGCATTTATTTAAAGTGTACAGTTCAACAAATACTGACATATGTGTGCCCCCATGCAGCCGGCACCACACTCAGGATAGTGAAAAATCCAACACTTTATCATTTGCTCTTGTCCCTTTGTAATCCCCCCTTCACTCATTTTATATATACCAACCTTGTCCCTAGGAACTACTAATCTTCTTTATGTTATTTTGAAGCTTCTAGAATTTATATAAATCGATTCATGCAGTATTATTTTCACTTAATATAATTTGTGGTAATCCATCCATGCTGTTCTGAGTCACAAGTATTTATTATTCTAATGCTGGAATTGAATCCCAATGAGTACATGCACCTCAATACCTTTATCTAGTCACCTGCTGATATACACTTGTATTGCTTCTAGTTTCTGGATATTAGAAAGAAGAATGACACTCAGCTTGAAAATGTTGGGAGCTGAACAAAAAACCCCTCTTATTCTTACACCAATAACAAACTGCAAGAAAAACTGGACCAACTGTTGATTAATTAATTGATTTCAACAATTAATAGAATGTAGAATGGAAGAAATGGGAAAAACAACACAATAGATGCCTTTCATGCCTGTTCCTCCAAAACTACCTGCGAAGAGAATGAACAGGGACACATGGATGGTGACACTGCTGACCCAGGTTTGCAATATCTTCCTAACAGTGAGACTCAGTCATAAGATCAGAGGATGCCCATTTAGTACAATCTCCTCCAGAACATTGACAATGATCAAATTAACATGAGGGCGGAATTCATCTGGGAGAACTAGCAGGAAGGAGAAAATTGTCTCTATATCCCAAACAAAGCAGGGATAAATAAACAAGGTATGACTAAAAGATCTGTAATATTTCTTAAGACCAGATGTGTTCAAGGCAAAATAGTGTAAAGCTCCCAAGGGCAGAGTGTGCAGACAGATCCTTTTCTTTTTATTATTCCTATAAATGGTTATATCTGGGGCTGAGAGCAGGCAAAATTTAACTCTCGGTAGCATGGCCAAAATAAACTTCAAATCATCTCTGACAAGACTCAACAATAAAGATCTAGTTGAAGGTATGGTGTGAGTCTATTCAAATAGGAAAAAAGGATTTATTACAAAAAGTAATGATAAAGATAATAAAATGCTAAATCAGTGTGCGCTGTCTTATGCAACATGTTTAGTTTTCAAGAAATATCTTGGGGTAAAGTAGAAGACTATGAGTTCGGTCTTAATGGACATACTGTTAAAATGAGTTTTATGTGTGACCAGTAACTAGAACTAAAAAATAAAATGAAGAAATTAATATAACTTTGAATAATAAAGGAAAAGGTAGACTGACTGCAAACTTAACTAAGCAGTATAAACAGAATTACTGGAATTATTAAAATAAATAAAATTCATATACAAGCAATACAAAAAAGCAACACAGAAGCAAAATGAAAAGTGCCTTCTTCAGAACACTTAGTGCACCTGTCAAAACATATTGAGAACTTAGTTCAACATAAGTTACTCAAAATGAAAAATCAAGGTGAAAAATAAAAATTGAAGAAAAAAGAATGTAAGATCCTGGAATCTTGATTCAATATCACACAGTTTAATATGAATATAGTTGGGATACCAAAAGGAGAAAGTGAACAAAAGAGGGAGAAAGAAACTCTTCAACGAATATTGATAACAATTTTTATAAAATTAGTGATAGACTATATATTAATGATTCAAGAATCTCATATAACCACAAGCATGTTAAATATACACAGACACACTTACACACCTGCACACACACACACAAGGAGGGAGGGACAGAGAGAAGCACAAAGAAAGAGAGAGAGAAGAACAATAGTATTACAATACTGGTGAAATGCAAAAAAGAAAACCTTGAAGACAACCAAAAATATTGATTGCCAATCACAACACACTTGTAACCAAAACCATGGAATCAGGCTAATTCCCTCTTCAGCGAAATTTTTTGGTGTCCAGTGGTGTGGGGCATGTAGAGGTATCCCTTCAAAGTGGAAGGATAAGCTGCTGCATGTGGCCTCTTCTATGACCAAAAAAGAAACACAATACCTAGTTGGCCTCTTCGTGTTTTGGAGATAACATATTCCTCATTTGGATGTGTGACTCCAGCCCACTTACCAAATGACCAGAAAAGCTGGCAGTTTTGAGTGGGGACCAGAAAAAGGGTAGGTTCAGTAACAGATCAAGGCTGCTGGACAAGCTGCTCTGCCACTTAGACCACATGACCTGGTGGATCCAAAGCTGCCAGAAGTGTCACTGGCAAAAATGGATGCTGTTTGGGGTTAGTAGGCCCCTATAGAGACACACCCTGCAGGTCCTTAGCATTTGGCATAAAGCCTTGTCATCCTCTGCAGATAACTCCTATCCTTTTAAGAAACAGCTTTTGCCTGCTACTGGGCCTTAGTAGAGACTGAATGCTTAAATATAGAATACCAAGTTACCATAAGACCTGAGTTGCCTGTCATAAACTCGATGTTATATCACCTGCCATCCAGAAACTTGGGCACACACAGCAGCATTCTATCATAAAGTGGAAATGGTATTTACATGATGGAGTTCAAGGGGGTCTTGAAAGCACAAGTCAGTTACATGAGGATGTGGCCCAAATGCCCATGGTCCCCTCTCCTTCCACAATTCATTCTCTTTCCCAGCCAAGAATTGAGGCCTCTTGGGGCATTCCTTACAATCAGTTGACTGAGGAAAAGAGACCCCAGGCCTGGTTTACAGATGGTTCAGGGTGGTCAATCATTAATCCCCTCTTCCATTTCTGACTTTATTTATTTGCATTCTCTCTCTGTTTTTTTGTCAGCCTTGTTTTACATTTGAAATCTAATTTGTTGGATGTCAGTAAAACTACCCCAACTCTTTTCTGGTTGTTGTTTGCATGAAATACCTTTTCCCAACTTTTTACTTCCAATATGTATTTGTCCTTGGGTCTAAAGTTAGTCTTTTGTAGAGAGCATATAGATGGTACTGTTTTTTTATAATCCATTCTGCCAGTGTATGTCTTTTTTATTGGGGATTTAATCCATTAATAGTTAATGTTTTTATTGTAAAGGCAATACTCTCTACCGTTTTGTCTTTTGGATTTTATATGTCATATCTGAACTTTTTTTCTATTTTTACCTTGACTGAAAATCTTTATTTCTACACTTTTCTCCAAACCTCCCTCTCCTGTTTTTTCTTATCTGCCTTTAATGCTCCCTTTAGAGTTTCCTGTAAAGCTGGACTCTTAGTTACAAACTTTGTCAGTGACTGCTGAAAATATTTTAAACTCCCCCTCATATTTGAAGGACAATTTTGTTGGATATAGAATTCTTGGTTGGCAGTTTTTCTCTTTCAAAATCTTAAATGTATCATACCACTTCCTTCTCAACTCCATGGTTCTTGCTGAGACATACACACATAGTCACTGGGCTTCCCTTGTATGTGATGCATTGCTTTTCTCCTGCTACTTTCAGAATTTTCTCCTTGTCTTTGATATTTGACAATGTGCATAATAAGTGTAGAGGGGTTTGTCTATTTGGATGTATTCTTTTTGGGGTACACTGCACTTCTTGGATCTATAAGTTTAGGTCTTTCATAAGAGGTGGAAAATTTTAAGTGATGGTTTCCTCCGTTAGTCTTACTGCCCCCTTTCCCTTCTCTTCTCCTTCTGGCATACCAATAGCATGTATATTTGTGTGCTTCATGTTGTCATACAATTCCTTGAGACCCAGCTCAAATTTTTCCATTCTTTCCCTATCTGTTCTTTTGTGTGCAGGATTCCCTATGTCCTGTCCTCTCATACACTAATCCTTTCTTCTGCTCTTCAAATCTCCTGCTGTAGGTCTCCAGTATTTTCATCTCTTCTATCATGCCTTTCATTCTCATAAGTTCTGCCATTTGTTTTTTCAAACCTTCAAGTTCTACTTTATGTTCACCCGATGTTTTCTTTAAATCCCTCAGCTCTTTTGCCATATTTCCCTCAATTCATCGATTTGATTTTTGAAGTGACTTGCATGTCTATTTGAATATCCTTAATTAGTTGTGTCAACTCCTATGTTCCAGTTGAAATGTTGGTTTATTGCTTTGATTAGGCTTTATCTTCAATTTTTCTAGCATGGCTTGTCATTTTTTTCTTGGTGTCTAGGCAATATATTCCTTATTTACTTTGGTCTGGAGGTCATTTGCACTCTGTTACCTAAGATCTTCTTGTTGGTTGGCTTTGTTCTCTATCTGTTCTTTGGCATTCAATTCAAATTATACCAGTCCTCTGACATTTAGCTGGTCAGTGTTTTTCACCTATTGTTTTCCTGGTTCTTTCTCTGTCTTTTTTGGAAGCTTTCTTTAAGAGGGTATCCCTAGATATTATTGACTTCAGCAAATTTTCCAGACCAGACAGGCCAGCGTTTCAGGAGAAGTGTGTAATCAGTTACCAGTTTCCCTGAGGATGAGATACATCAGGTTATAAGACATTCCTATGAAACCTCTGAACTCTGTGCTTTTCCTGTCCTGCCTAGCAAGTGGCACTTTTCAGCCCGTATATCCCCCAGCATAAAGTAGTGTGATGCCTTTAATTCTCAGTGGCCTCTCCCTGCCAGGCACGTGGTTGAGAAAAAGGCTGAGGTAGAAGTGGGCTGATGTTGCTTCTGTTTTTCCAGAAGCTCAGACCTAAATTCCTGAGACAGAGCTGTTATTTAAGCTGGGCCTGACACCCCCTTTTTTGGGGCAATATACACCATTTAGGGATTATTTCCAAAACTTGACACATTAGTTCATCTCTCAACTCTTTCTTAACTGAAATATTGCCTGGGCCCTGCTGACAATTGAGAATGCCTGAGGCTTTCTCTAATTATATCTTGGAATAATTTGATAGAAGTAATAAGATAAAATAATAATATAATAGAATAATAATAACAAATAATATAAAATAATAGATAAGTAAAAGGAATAAAATGAAATAAAATACAAAATGAAATAAGATGCAATGAAAAATCAAATAAAAAAGAAAAAATGAAATTAAAGAAATAAATTAAATTAATTAGCCAAAATAAAATGAAAATGACATAAATAATATAGATAAAATAAAATGAAATAAGCAACAGGATATAAATAAAACACAGTGAAATATAATGAAATGTAATGATTAAAAAGAAATAAATAAAATAAATGAAATGAAATAGCTAAAATAAAATAAAATGAAACAATGAAATAAAAGAAACAAGCATAGTAAATCAAACAAAATGAGTAAATTGAAAAAACTAAAACAAAACTAAATTAATTAATACCAATAAAATAAAATAATTAATAAAATACATGAAATAAACAAAATGAAACAAAAAGAAAAAATGAAACGAGATGCTATTAACAAAAAGAACTAAAAAGGAAGCAAAAGGGAAACAATGAAAATTAAAATAAAATGGAAATAAATAAATATAATTGATAAATAAAATAAAATACATAAAATGAAGCAAAACAAACAAAATGAGTAAAATATATGAATAAAATAAAATGAATACAAGAAAATAAATAAAATAAGCTGAAATAAAATTTTTAAATGAAACAAAAAACAGTTTGAAATAAAATAAAACAAAGCAAAATAAAACAAAATATACCAAGAGTAAACATAATGACATCAAACAAATGAAATGAAGTAATAAGGTAAAAAGAAGACAAACAACACAATTAAAAATGGGAGAAAGAGTTGAATAGGCATTTTTTCCAAAGGAGCAATATAAAAGGCTAAAAAGCACCTGAATAGATACTCAGCATTTCTAGCTATCAAGGAAATGCAAATCAAAACCACAATGAAACATCATTTCACACCTACTGAAATAGCCGCTATTAAATCATAGAAAACTACAAATGTTGGAGATGTGGTACAAAATACTCAGAACAGAAAGAAGGGACATGAGAAGACTTTTGCATGCTGATGGTCATAATGGTATTACTCACAAATGCCAAAAGATGGAAAAACCCTGTGTCCATCCACCACTGAATGTATCAACAAAATGAATATATATATATCCATTAAGAAAGTGAAACAATAAAATAAAAAAACAGGGAACAGCAAACTTTGAGCAACTCAGTTAATATTATCCAGTGTGAGGAGCAAAATAAAAATGAATGTAGGAATACAAGCAGATCCTAAGGGACCTGTGTGACAGCATTATGCCTACAAAAATTCACATAAGAATTCCAAAAAAAAAAAAAAAACAAAATCAGGAAATAAAAATGCAGACAGAATATGGGCAGAAAAGTAATGAACATGACTTCCCAAATTTAATGAAAGACATCTATCTAACTACACTCCAAAGAGCTCAGTATCTTTCAAGCAAGATTAACTCAAAGAGATCAGCACCAAAATATATTTTATAATCAAACTGGCTAAGGATACCGTCAAAGAGAGAATCTTAAATAAAACAACTGAGAAGTGAAACATCATAGGCATGGTATGCTTTATTACACTAGCAGCCTATTTCACAATAGTAACATAAAAAATGGGATGACATGCACAATGCTGAAAGATAAAAGCAACTGTCAACCAAGAATTCTATATCTGGCAAAAAAAATCCTACAAATTGAAGGAGAAATTAAGAGATTTTCAGATAAGCAAAAGGTGAATGAGTTTATTGTTAGTAGTCCTGTCCTACAAGAATTACTAACAGGAGGTGACATAAAAAGACACCAGGCAATAACTCAAGATGTATTAATAAATACACATACCACTAATGATAACTACATAGATATGCATAAATGTCAGTATTATTTTATTTTGGGTTTGTAACTCCTTTCTTATTCACACTGGCTTAAAAGATAAATGCATGAAACCATATTTATGAATCTATGTTAAACAGAACCCTAAGTATAAAGATGGAATTTGTGACAGTAACACATAAAAGTGAGGGGAGGAGATGAATAAATTCAGAGTGTTTGTATATACCTACAGCTAAATTGGTTTTAATCCAACCTGATTTGTTATTAATCTAAGGTACTGAATGGAATCCACAGGATAATCATGAAGAAATTATGATAAAAATAAAAGTAAATAAGAAGGACATCAAAATAAATTTAAAACAAAAAAGTAAAGCAAATTTAAACAAAGTAAAGCAAAATAAATTTAAAACAAAGAAAGGTAAAATGGAGAAAATGAGCATCAAAATACGTAAAACAGGTAGCAAATCACAAATGTCCTATCTTAGTAGTAAGTTTTAAATACAAAAGCTCCAGTGTGTGGAACACAACAAAGAAGAGGCAAGTTTGGCAGAAGTGATTAAAAATAAAATATTAGGGCAGTGCAATGGTGGCTCAGCAGGCAGAATCCCCACCTGCCATGCTAGAGACCTGGGTTCAATTCCCAGAGCCTGCCCATGCCAATAAAATACGAAATGAAAAAACATTGGGTTGGAAGTGGGATGGTCTGGTGGTTTCAGGTGGCTGTGGTGTGCATTACTGGGCCTGGTGTGGGGAACTCATGGTTGTCTTAATCCATTTCTGCCACCGTGTCTTCACCCTGCACTGGGCTACCTTGAAAAAATCACTGGAGCTGCTGAGCCATGTCCTAGACCACAGCTGATTCCTGGCCTGGGATCCTGCAGGGACAATGCTGGACTCGTGTAAGGTTGGCTGCTGAGTCCACATCTGTGGTACTGAGAGTGACAGCAGGATCTGAAAATCTGTCCGCTCTGAAGGCCACCAGAAAGCTGAGCAGAATTTGGCCTGTTATCACTACAGAAATTACCTGGCTTCTGCCAGCTTTGACGTTACCAAATATGTTTAGAAGAAGAACCAGGATGGCTTTGAGTGTATAACCACTCTGGGAGGTCATGTCATGAAACTGAGGTCACATCAATGGCCTGGACCTTATCTGCAATGTTCTGTCTGCCTGAAGCCAAGGAAAGCATGTGTGGGTCTGGGAAGATGATGAAGAGGATGAGTATGAATATGTCAGTGTCCTCAACTCCCATACTCGTGACATCCAGCATGGGGTCTGGTGCCCATGCTGAGAGGTTTTGGATTCTGGCACACAGGGAAGCTATACCAAGAGGAGGAAATGACTGGTATGCTGTGCCAACCTTGAGGACCAAAAATCCACTGTGTGGAGCTTGATCTTTGACGCCAGTGGCCAGTGCCTGGAATCTTGCAGTCATGACCATAACGTGCATATCTTGTAACTACAAGGTAACAAGCAAGGGGTTGCACACAGTGGCTCTGATCTCAGCTGGAAATATATCCGCAGTTTGTCCAGCTCCAGGTCCTCTCCAGGAACATTTATGATGTTGCTTGGTGTCAGCTGGCAGGGGATCTGACCACAGTCAATGGAAATGACACCATCTGAGTTTCTGAGGAGGACCCCAGCCCAGATCAGCTGCAGCCCACTTTCTTTCTGAGGGTATACTTGCCCCAGGCCCATTGCCAGGTATCAACTGTGTGACCTGGAATCCCAAGGACACAGGGTTCCTGGTCTCCTGCAGTGACAATGAGGAGGTGGCCTTCTGGAAGTACCAGCCACCTGAAGTTCTCTGAGCCATCTCTTCTTTGGGCAGAACTCTGATTTCCCAAAAAACATTTTAAGACTTTTCTGGCCTGCAGTGTCAACATTAATCTTTCTTTATCCTGGCTATCTCTTTCCTCCTCTTTTGATATAGGCTCCCTTGTGAAGAGCTCTAGATCATCAGCACATTTGTTCTCATATTGCCCCAGATGTTGCTTGCTTTAAGGCACAGGGAGAATAAATCAGGGTTAACTTGGAGATGTGACTATATGTGTGGGGGGGAGGTTGTATTCCTAGGAGCTTGTCTGACATTTTAAGTTTTACACATAAGTGCATTCATAATTTAAAAGAATCCCCTTGTGAATCTTTTTCTGAAACCATTCCTGCCTTCCCTATTTCTGGATAAATCCTTGTATATTGAAAAGAGTGATTTTTAATATAGGTTTAAGAGTACAGGACACCTCTGTTTTTTCTTAGAAATCCTCACCTACCTTCTGAGCCCATGTGCTGTGATGGCAGCTGATAAATGATGCAAAGTTAATGGGGAAGACATGAACCCTAAAAGGAAAAGTTTTTGCCCATCATTGGCCATATGTTCTCAATAAGGATGAAATTTGTTTCTTGAGTGGGACAAAAGAAATCTTAGATATGATGGTTTGTGGTCCTAAAGGGCCACAGTACATAAATACCTAGTGTATCTGTGGCATTAAAATTTAATGGTGGTTTCAACTAAGAAAAGATACATAATATGCTTCATAGAAGGATAAAAATAAACAGGTTGAGTGGCTCCCCATAAGCAACCAGTTCCTCTGTCATGATTAAGTTGTTAAGTTGTCTCTTGGCACTCACTACTAAATGGGTTTTTTACCCATTTAGTAGTGAGTGCCAAGCTACAGCCAAGCTACAGCCTCCACTCAAGTTTGTGCACTATAGAATACATGCTCTTACACTTTCAAATGACACTGGAGTACCTGGGGGAAAGGGTTCTCAGTGTGGTCTGCAGATCCCTGGGACCTCTGCAGCACTTTCAGGAGATTTTACATCAACCATTGGCACCTTGATACAAGTTGAGCCATGGCCCCACAATATTAGGAGTTGTGTTAGTCAGGGTTCTCTAGAGAAACAGAACTAACAGGAGATATCTGTAAATATGAGATTTATAGAAATGTCTCACACAACCATGAGAATGGAAAAGTTCAAAATCCATACAGCAGGCTATGAAGCTAGCAACTTCAATGAAGGGTCTTGAAAAACTCCAAGGAGAGGCTCGCTGGCTGACGAAGCAGTAAAAATTGTCTCTCCTCCCTTAAAAGTCCTCATCTAATTGGATCAAATCCAACTAATTGGATTATGTCATCTGCAGGAGATGTGACCTTGACTGATTGCAGATGAAACTGGTCCCAGTTGCAATCAGTGGACTGATGATTTAATAAGCCAGCCTTCTGCTTTATCAACCAGCCATGAAATATCCTTGCAGTAGCAGATAGGCCAGTGTCTGCCTGAGCAGACAACTGGGCACCATCACCTGGTCGAGATGACACCAGAACCTAGCCATCACAGTATCACGGTCTTTACTTCCTCATGTGCACAGTTACAGTATTGTCAATTTCACTGAAAAAAAGATCCTTTGTAGTACCAGTAAGGTATATTGTATTAAACCTTGGCCTTGAAGAACTGTCTAGTCTGTGACAAAATGAAGCAGGCATAATGCAACTTCTGCACACTTAAGTATGATGGCTGTCTCAAGGAAAAGAAAGTGTGCACTTAAGCTGCAAGCTAAGTTGCCAGTGTTCGTCACAGCATGCCATTTTTATTTAAAAGGACTAGAAAATTGGGGTATTTAGATTTGATTATTTGGCCAAAATTCTCAGAAATGAACTGAATTTACCTTTCAGTCCAAGGGAAACCACTGATGATGTTGGCAATAATTAAAAATTTCAAGCGAAGACTTGAATTTCTTTTTTAAATTGTTTTGTCACCCTGAGCTGATGGCTAGCTTCTTGGTACTCAAAGATATCTGAAAAGATTTTATTAATATTAACCAAATTAATATTTATTGTGAAATAAAATGTATCAACATTTGGAAGATCTGCTTAATTCGGTCAACCAATATTTCCTAAATGACCTATCCATGTAACAAAATCATTCATGGGTAAGAGACCCATTCAAAGTCAAGACAAACCAATGGATGTTAATGTAACAGGGTACCCAAAGTTCACTGGTAATGTTTCAGATTCCACAATGAAACTAACCTTTAGGAAACTAAAACTTGTGGCATCCTGGAGTATCAAAGACGATCCACAGTTACCTGTAAAGGTTATTTTAAAGCTCCTCTGTTTTCTAAACATGTATCTGTATAAAGTTATAATTTCTTAATTGTAGTTCAGTTCAACATTAAAGGAGATTGTAGATGCATCTATAAGAATCTGTCTTCTGTTAAGGCAGACAATAAAGAAATTTGCAAAAATGTAAAATGCCACCCTCTCCAGTGTATTTTGTTTGGAAACGTTATTGTTAATTATATATAAATTTTATTTTATTAAAAAACATGTCTGCGAAAGTTAAAAAATATATAAAATATAATCCAACACTAATGCTATCTAGATGCGACTTTACCTTTGACGCAAAAACACAAATAGGTTGAGAGTGAGAAAATGGAAAATTACTATACTGGCTAGTAAGATCCAAAAGAGAGCTAGGGTGACTACAGGAATGTCAAACAAAATGATGTTTAAGATAAATATACTTACAAGAGGAAAAAAGTTATTATACATTGACAAAAGATCAAGATATCCAGAATACATAAGAATTATAAATATATATGCACATAGGCAAAGAAGCCCCAAATATATGAAGCAATAACTGCAGAATTGAAAGCAGTAATAGACAGTTCTACAATAATAGCAATAGACATCAATATCTACTAGAAAGTAAATCAATGGGAAAATATAGAATTGAAAAAAAAACATTATAAGCCAAATAGACCAACATGCATATACTGAATACTTGAATGAAGTACATTAAAATGCAAACTCTTCTCAAGTGCACATGGATCCTTCTTGAAAACAGACCATACGCTAGGATGCAAAGCATCTCAATAAATTTTAAAAGATTAAAATTATACAAAGTATCCCCTCTGAAAAGAAAGAAATGAAACTAGAAACTAATAACAGAAGGAAAATTGGAAAATTTACAAATACATGAAATTTTTCAAAGTATACTTATAAACTATGAAGGAGTCAAAGAACATATTTCAAGAAAAATCAGAAAATATTTTGACACAAATAAAAGTGACAAAATGTAGCAAACCTATGGGAATCAGGGAAAACAGTGCACAGAGAGAAATTCATACATGAAAATGTCTAGATTAATGATAAAAAGAATGATTTCTAATCAAACTAACTTCACAACTTAAGGATCTAGAAAAAGATTAAACTAAACTCAAAGGTAGCAAAACTAAGAAGTGATTATTGGAGTGAAGATAGACAAAATGAGAATAGAAAAATATACAGATTTAAGATAATCAAATTTAATTCATGGAATACCTCAGTAACATTGATCATCCTTCAACTAGACTAACTAAAAACAGAAGAGATAAGACTCAAATTGCTAAAATCACTAATGAAAGTGGGGGCATTGACACAGATTTCATTACAACAGAGAAATGAAAATATTATAAAAGAATAATATAAGCAATTGTATTCCAACAACTCGATAACTTAGATAAAATAGACAATTTTCTAGAAGCATACAAACTACCAAAACTGACTCAAGATGAAAGAGAAAATCAGAACAGAACTATAAAGAGAGATTGAATGAGTAATTTAAAATTTTTATACATAACACCATGATTTGTGAAGGAAAAAAATGATAAGCTGGACACCATTAAAATAAATAAAAAGTTCTGTTCTGCAGACACTTTAAAGGAAATGGAAATAAAAGCTACAGACTTGCAGAAAACACATATCTGATAAAGGATTTGTATCCAAAATGTGCAAGGAACCCTTATATCTCAACAATAAGAAAATAAACACCTAACTAAAAACTGGGGGAAAGGTCTGAAAAGACACTTAACCAACATAATATACAGATGACAAGCATATGAAAAAATTCTCATCATATGTCATTATGAAATTTTTAAGGAATGATATGCCACTACATACTTATTTGAAATCCCATCAGCTGACATATCCAAATGCTGACAAGGATATGGTGCAATAGGAACTATTATTCATTGGTGGGAATGCAAAATGGTACAGCCACTTTGAAAGATTGTCTTCTTAAACATAGGTTTGCCACACTCTCCAGCACTTGGCTCCTATGCTTTACCTGAACAAGAACGATTTTAGCAGCTTTAGTCATAACTGCCGACAGTTGGAAGTAACTGATATGCCCTTCAACAGGTGCATGGATTAACAATGTGTGGTGCATCCTTACAATGGAGTGTCAGTGATCAAGGTTTGAAAAAAATGGCACTTCAGCTAATCTTTTAGGAGCTCTTCTTCCTTTTTTTCTCTGTTTCTCATCACTTCAACCAGCTGTATCCATGCCCAGAAAGATGGTGGTGGCAGTGATCTGGGAGAAGACTAGCTTGGGAATAGCATGGCCAATGCCAGCCCAGGAAGCACAGTAGCCAAGTGGTCATGTAATCTCAGTTCAAGTGCTGCAGAAGAAGCAGAGCTGGCTTCAGAGGTGATGAGGGTGTCCTAGAGCTCGATGGGGCCCCTGGCAGGACAAAGCGGATGGCTTGGCCATGACCATCACTGAGCCTGAGCACAAGGAGCCTGTCCAAACTTGAAGGGCCTAAGTGCAACGAGCAGTTTTGTTATTTAGGGCAACCAACCATGACTTCATTGGTTGGAAAGAAGTGCTGAAACAGCAAACTGTGTATTAAAATCTTAGTCAGAACATGTGGGGTCCCATAGTTATGGATGCCAAAGGACCATGGTTTGGAGTGCCTGTGCTTTCCACAGACACCTCACTATATTCAGCTGTGGAGCTGGGGTCCAAATGTGAAGGAGAAGCTGGGTCATGTTGACACCAAGTGAGCTGAAGCTCTCAAAGCCCTCTTCATGGATGGCTTCAGCCACATTTTGGAACCGCATCTTGGCCTTGACAGGCACAGGCTCTGCATTTGCATTTTCAGAGGAGATGAGGCAGCTCGGTGGGCCTTAGCAATCAGACAGATGTGGTTGTCAGTCTGCACAGATAATGTACAATGGCAAGCCATTTACCAAAATGGCTTATGGAGCTCAATTCAATATGATGATGGACTGCAAAGTAATGATCTATTCCTATGGGGGTCCTGAATATGGCTGGCTGGGACACAACATCGATAGGAAGGTCATCATATGGGTGCAGCTGATAAAGAGGGACTGTGAACTGGTTCTCTGGTGAGTGGTCATCTTCATCAAGAAGTCAAAAGATTTTTCCAGTCCCAAATGTGGTTGCGCAAGACGTGGCCTATGGAGCCAAACATATGCTAGCCATGGACCCCAGACTCACATCTTTCCCTGGGGGTTCAGTGGCTACTGACGATTGGGTTCAGCAGAGCAGAAGGACAAAAGGTTCACTCCTTAGGTGGAGCTGTTTGACGTCCCCATCCATGAGGAGGGATCTAAGCTGCATATATCTGCTCGTTTGCCATCAGCAAAATAGGGGTCTGTTTTCCTGGGATGGGGCACAGCACCTCCTGTGATTCCACCATCTCCCTGAAAGCACTGTAATATCTCTGCAGTGAAAAACCCAGAGCCTTGCTGTGGGAAAAGCAGCATAATTGCAGGGGCAGATGAGACCATGGCCAGCTGGGCCCCTCTGTGATCCTTGGGGAGCTGGGCTAGGAGATCACTAACCCAAGTCCACCACGTGGCCCAAGAGGGCATGATATAAGATGGCATTTTCACTGAGCCAACTGTCATAGACTACTCACACCCTTTGGAGGTAGTCAGAGATGAAATTGACACTAAGAAATAGAATAACAAGAAACAGCCAGAGTAGAACCCCCAACCTATTGGATTCTCCCTCCCAGAGTGGTCCTCGACGTCCACACCTCGGCCTCTGTCATTTCCATGTGTACTGGGATGGGAAGTCAGAGAAGGAACCTGAGTAAGTCAATGTGGACTGAAGGGAAGAGCAAAATAAGATAAAATAAAGTGTCAATGGCTGAGAGATTCCAAACAGAGTGGAGAGGTTATCCTGGAGGTTATTCTAACGCATTAAGTAGATATCACCTTGTTATCCAAGATGTAATGGAGAGGCTGGAGGGAACTGCCTGAAAATGTAGAGCTGTGTTCCAGTAGCCATGTTTCTTGAAGATGATTGTATAATGATATATCTTTCACAATGTGACTGTGTGATTGTGAAAAACCTTGTGTCTGATGCTCCTTTTATCTACCTTATCAACAGACGAGTAGAACATATGGAATAAAAATAAATAATAGGGGGAACAAACGTCAAAATAAATTTAGATTGAAATGCTAGTGATCAATGAAAGGGAGGGGTAAGGGATATGGTATATATGAATTTTTTTCTGTTGTCTTTTTATTTCTTTTTCTCAATTGATGCAAATGTTCTAAGAAATGATCATGATAATGAATATGAACTATGTGATGATATTGTCAATTACTGATTATATATGTAGAACGGAATGATCATAAGTTAAGAATGTTTGCTTTTTTGTTGTTATATTTTTTAATTTAAAAATTAATAAAAAAGAAAAAGAAAAAAGAAAAAAATGTGGACTGAAGATATCTTTCTTTTAGATTCCTTGAGATTCCATTTTACAACTGTTTCAACCTTAACTTTTTCTGTACATTTTCCAAAAGTGTTCTTTTTTCCCCTAATGTTCAATTAAAATGTTTTCTCATAGAAAGCAATCAAAAGATATGAGCTATCAATATATGAAAAACATGGAGAAACATTAAATTCATATGGCTAAGTGAAAGAAATTACTCTAAAAAAGCCTGCATACTAATTCCAAGTACATGGCATTCTGGAAGGGGACTATGGAATCATAAAAAGTTCAGTGGTTGCTATGGTTTCAGGGGGAGGGAGGGAAGGATAAATTGATGAAGCACTTGGCATTTTTTAGGTGAGTGGAACTATTTTGTAAGATACTATAATGGATACAAGACATAAGGCATTTTTCAAAGCCCATAGAATGATACAACACAAAGAGTTAAGTCCATAAATTTAGTTGATAAAATTCCATCAGTATTGCTTCATCAACTGTAAAGCTGGATCACACAAATGCAAAATGTTAATAAAAAGAGAACTGCATGCAGAGACTGTAGAAATATACCAGAATAAGGATAGGTAGAGCTCACTCTTACACCAAAAACAACTAAGGACAGGCAGAAACTATCCAAAGCAGGAGTCCCAGGGCTTGGGCGACCAGAAAAGGACCATTGCAAAATATAAGGAAGAACTCAATGAATAAAGCAGAGAAACTATGACTGAGAAATAGGGGAGTGTGAACTGAAATGCACCCACCATTAAGGCCAGTGGCTGTGTATTGACTTGGGTCTTGCTGGCTGTGATAAGCAGCATAATCCTAGATTGACTGCTGGCTGATGAAGTTAGCCCACAGCATTGAGCCTTTCCACGTAGGAGTCTCAGAAGCACCTCCTTCATTGTACCCACAAGCAGAGTCTTCACACCGGTGCACAATATCATCTGCTACTGCTGTCTCCTACTGCCAAGGCCAGCAGATCCAGGCATGACTGGACCTGGGAGAAGCAAGGAGGCCCTCCCCTTGGGAATAGAGTGAGACTATGCACTCCTGAGCTAACATTTGGCTGGACATCATGACCCTCTGGGTCCTGCAGCCTTGAAGCAGACCCTGACTTGCACTGAATAATGCCCAACTGGCTGCTGTGGTTGCATAGAGGAGTGTTTGTGAGGAAATGGGTAGTCCAGGCGCACCATCTGCTGGCAAAATTGGGAAAAAGCAATCTGGAAAGCTGCTTTTTCTGCCCATCCTCTGAGCATCTTCTGAAAGGGATTGCAACCCATGCATGGAACAATGGTCGTGGTTTCACTGGGACAAGCTAAGTGCCAAAGAAAACTTTCAGTGCAAACCAAAGCAACAACAAAATCTAGATAAGGGAGGGAAACCAACTTTCGACATAATCTTTTCAAAATAATCAAATTCCCAGGAACCAGCAAAGAATCACAAAGCACATCAAGAAATAAGAAGATATTGCCAAGCAAACAAATAAAAAAAGTCAGTGGAGACACAGAATTTGGAAAATCTAATCAAAGATGTTCAAACAAATTTCCTAAGTGACTGCAATGAAATAAAGAGATAAAGGAGATCCAGAAAACACTAAAAGAGCATAAAAAAGGGATTTGAAACAATAAATTTTAAAATGGCAGCTCTTTTGGAAATGAAAGGTGCCATAGGTGAAATTTTAAAAGTATGCTATAGAAATATACCAGATGTAAGAGACAGAAGAAAGAAACAGTGGACTTGAGAACACAAGTTCTCAATTAATAAAAGGGGCAATTCACTAAGAAGAATACACAAAAGAAGAAATGGAGAAAAATGGAAAAACTTGTACGGGATCTCAGGGAAATGATGGACAATGTGAACCACACACATGTAAGAAGAGTAAAAGGACTAGGAAGAATATTTGAGGGTATAATTGCAGAAAATTTCCCACCCCTTATAAAAGACATAAATGCGCAAATAAAAGAAGCCCAATGTATTTCAAACAAAATAAATCTGAACAGACCCACTCCAATAGAAGTACTAATAAGACTGTCAGATGCTTTAGAAGAGAGAATTCTGAAAGCAGCAAAAGAAAATTGATTCACCACAAACAAGGGAAGCCACATAAGGCTAAGCACTGTCTACTCATCAGGCACCATGGAAGTGACAAGGCAGTGGTATGGTATGATTAAGATTCTGAAAGAGAAAAATTGCCAACCAAGAATTCTCTATTCAGCAAAGCTGTCCTTCAAAAATGAGGATGAGTTCAAAATAGTCACAGATAAAAGCTGACAGTATTTGTTAACAAGTGACCTTCCCTGAAAAAAAAATAAAAGGGAGTTCTGGTGGCTGAAAAATAAAAGTTAGGAGAGATTTGGAGGAGAGTGTAGACATGATGACTTACAGAAAGTGTAACTAAAAGCATATAAAGAAAGAAAAATAATAGATCTGAAGTAAGGATGGCTTTTACAGTAATAACATTGCATGTTAATGGATTAAAGTCCCCAATTAAAGACACAGATTGGCAGAATGGATTAAAAAAATATTTGGTCCATCTACATGATGTTCACAAAAGACTTATTTTGAGTCCAAAGATACAAATACAAAGTGAATGGGTGGAAAAAGCTATCCCATGCAAGCAATAAAAGAGAAAAAGCTGGGCTAGCTATACTAATATCATACAAAATAGATGCTAAGTGACAACAAAGGACACTAGATATTAACAGATCCCAGAGTTTGTCATAGGCTACCATACGATTCTCTCAGATTTTTCCTTCGAGCTGCTTCAGAATATAGGAGGCTAGAAAGAATAAATATTTTTTTTATCATCACAATTCGCTTTTTTTCTTTTTTTGTGAAAAATACCATATATACAAAAAGCAATACATCTTAAAGCACAGCACAACAATTAGTTGGAGAGCAGATTTCAGAGTTTGGTATGGGTTACAATTCCACTATTTTAGACTTTTACTTCTAGCTGCTCTAAGATACTGGAGACTAAAAAAAATATCAAATTAATGATTCAGCAATCATATTCATTTGCTAAAGAGGACTGGGATGGCTTAATTCCCAGCACCATGGATTTCAAGGCAAAGTGGTGGGTCAGTCCACATGCCATTTCTTCATGACTCAAACCACGTCAGTTTCTCATTAGAGAACCGGAGCCTTCGTGTGCAGTGTCTTGCACAAACAAAAATGTTTGCAATTATTTTAAATCATTCAATAGTTTATAGCATGTTAATGGAGTGAGATTGAGACAAAAGCCATCCAACATTCATGATATTTTGAAAATAAAATTACTTCAGTAGTAAATTCCAATCCTTGCTCATGTTCTAAGTATAATCATTGTGATAAGATCTAAAATATAAGCAGCCACTGATTTTTTTGAAGGTTTGAGTTATATTCGCATACCATACAAACCATACAAAGTATTCAATCTATAGCTTACAGTATCAGCAAAGAGTTAGTATACATTCCCATGATCAATTTTAGAATATTTTCTTTACTCCAGAAAGGAAACAAAAATTAAATATATTTTAAAAATTAAATTAATCCTCCCATATACCTTACTCCTCATATTGTTGACCCATAGTGTTGGTGTGGTGCATTTGTTATTATTGATGAAAGAGATTAAAATATTACTGTTAACTCCAGTCCACAGTTGATGGTAGGTACATTTTCCTCATATCTCCTCAATTATTAACTCCTTGTAATCCTGTCATATGTTTGTTCTAGTCCGAAGAAGAACTTGAAATATTTAAAAATATTTTTCCATTTAATCACAGTTATAGTACACGACAAGATTCACTGTGTCATACATTTCTGTTTTAACCTCGACCTTTCCTTCTGGTGACATACATGCCTCTAAACTTCCCTTTGCACTCCATCCACACACTATTAACTATTCTCACAATAACATGCTAGAATCACCTCTATCCATTCCCAAATGTTTAAGCCTAACCTAGTAAAACGTTCTGCACGAATTAAGCAACTGCTCCCCATTCTTTAGCTAAATTCTATATCCTGGTAACCTACATTCTATAACTTATGTCTATTAGTTTACATATTATAATTAGTTCATATGCGTGAGGTCATACAATATATGTCATTTTCTGTCTAATGTTTTTATTTAACATAATGTCCCTAAGAATCACCCATGCTATCATGTGCTTCAGGGACTTCATCACTTCTCCCTGCTGAATATTCCGTTATACGTAGGTACCACTTTTGTTTATCCATTCATCCGTTGATAGACATTTGGGTTATTTTCATCTTTTGGCTATTGTGAATAATGCCACTATGAGTATCAGTGTGCAAATGTCTGTTTGCACCCCTGCTTTCAGCTCTTCCAGGTGGATCCTGAGCAGTGGGATTGCTGGGTGGTAAGGTAACTTAGCTTTCTGAGGAATGGCCAAACCAATTCCACAGTGGCTGTACCATTTCACATTGCCACCAGCAGTGAATACAAGTTCCTATTTCACCACAGCCTCTCCAAAACTTGTAGATTTCTAGTTTTTTAATAGCAGCTATTTCAGCAGATGTGAGATTATACCTGGTTGTGCTTTTGATTTGCATTTCCCTAATAGCTTGTCAGGCTAAGTATCTTTTTATTTGCTTTTTTTTTAGCCATGTGTACTTCTTCTTTGAAAATACATCTCCTCATGTCTTTTGCCTATTACATAATTGGGCTGTTCATCTTTTTATTGTTGAGTTATAGGCTTTCTTTATACATTCGGGATAGAAATCCTTATCAGATATATGGTTTACAAATATTTTCTCCCATTGAGTTGGCTGCCTTTTCACTCTTTTGATAAAGTCCTTTAAATGCCAGAAGTATTCAATTTTCAGGAATTCCCATTTATTTATCCTTTCCTTTGTTGCTTGTGCTTCGGGTTTAATGTCTAGGAAACTAGTTCTATCACTAGAGTTGAAGATGTTTCCCTATATATTTTTCAACAAGTTATGTGGTACTGGCTCTTATATACAGGTTTAATTCATTTGAAAGAATTTTTGAATAAGGTAAAAGGAGTATTCTTTTGTTCTTCTGGTTATGGATAGCCCATTCTCCCAACATAGTTTATTGGAGAAACTCTTCTGTCCCAGGTTAGTGGGTATGTGATCCTTGTCAAAACCTAGTAATCATAGATCTGAGGGTCTATATCTGAACTCTCAGTTCGATTTCAATGATGAATATGTCTATCGTTACGCCAGTACCATGCTGTTTTTACCACTTTGGCTTTATACTATGCTTTAAAGACAGGAAGCATTACTCCTTCCAAGTCGTTTTTCTTTTTCAAGATATTTTTGGCTATTTGGGGCCCCTTACCATTCCAAATAAGTTTGACAATTAGCTTTCCTATTTTTGCAAAGTAAACTGTTGAAAGTTTCATTGGTATTGCATTGAATCTTTAGATCAGTTTGGGTAGAATGGACCTCTTAATGACATTTAGCCTTCCAATCTTGAACAAGTTATGTCCTTCCATTTATGTATGTCTTTGACTTTTTTAAAACATGTTTTGTAGTACAGGTCCTTCTTATCTTTGGTTACATTTATTCTTAGATAATTGATTCTTTTATTTGCTATTTTGAATGTAATTTTATTCTTAATTACCTTCTCAGGTAGCTCATTACTAGTGTATCAAAACACAACTGAATTTTGTGCATTGATCTTATATTTGTTTATTAACTCCAATACCTTTGTCAATTTTCAAGATTTTTCAAATATAGGATCATGTAATCTGCAAATAATGAGAGTTTTACTTCTTCCTTTCCAATGTGGATGTCTTTTATTTCTTTTTCTTGCCTAATTGCTCTAGCTAAAACTTCTATCACAATGTTGAATAACAGTGGTGATGGTGGGCATCCCTGTCTCATTCCTGATCTCAGAGGGAAAGATTTCCATCTATCGCACTGACTACAATATTTGCTTTATATGCCTTTTATCGTGTTTAGGATGTTTCCCTTCCTACTCTTTGAAGTGTTTTTACCAAGAAAGGATGGTGAATAATTTCAAATGCCTTTTCTATGTCAATCGATATGATAATGTGGCCTTTTAATTTGCTACACTGATTTTCTTGCTTTGAACTACTCTTGAATACCTAGAATAAACACACTTGATTGTGGCGTATAATTCTTTTAATGTGCCATTGGATATGAGTTACAAGTATTTTGCTGAGAATTTTTGCATTTAAATCCATTAAAGAGATTGGTCTGTAGTTTTCTTTTCTTGTATTTGGACTTTGGAAGTAGGGTGAGATTGGCTTCAAAGAATGACTTACAAATTGTACCATCCTCTTCTTTTCTTTTTTTGTGGAAGAGTTTGAGCAGGAATGATAATTGTTCTTGGAATATTTGTTAGGAGTTACAAATTCCTTTGTTGGGAGGTTTTTGATAACTGATTTTATCTTTTTACTGGTGATTGGCTTCTTGAGGGCTTTTATTACATCTTGAGTTAGTATAAGTTTTTCTGTGTATTTCTAAGAAATTGCCCATTTCATCTAAGCTGTCTAGTTTGTTGATATAAAGTTGTTCATAGTATCCCCTTATGATCATTTTTATTTCTTTGGGTTCTGTATCAATGATCCCCTCTCATCTCTGATTTTACTTATTTGCATCTTTTCTCTTTTTCATTTCATTCTAGTTAAGGGTTAATCTTACTGAACTTCTCAAAGAACCAAGTTCTGACCTTATTGATTTTCTCTTTTGTTTTTGTTGTTCTTCAGGTATTGTATTTGCACTTTAAATTTTACTTCTTTCCTTCTGCGTGCTTTGGGATCTGTTTGCTGCTCTTTCTCTAATTTCTTCGTTTGTTTAGTTAGATCTTTGGTTGTAGCTTTTCCTTTTGAAAGTGGGCATTTATGGTTATAGATTTCCATCTCAGCACCATTTTGCTGCATCCCATAAGTGTTTTGTGATTTCCCTTGCAATTTCTTCTTTGGCCCACTGATTTATCAAGAGTGTGCTGTTTAACCTCCACATATTTGTGAAATTTCTGTGCAATTTTTGGACTATGGATTTCCTAGCTTCATTCCATTATGATCGGAGAAATTGCTTTGTATAATTTCAATATTTTAAAAGTTATTAAGACGTGTTTTGTGCCCCAGTGTATGGCCTATCCTGCAAAATGTTCCATGAACAAATCAGACATATGTATATCTTGCTGGTTTTGGGTGCAACAATTTATGTATGTTTGTTAGTCTAATTCAGTTATCATATTATTTAGGTTCTCTATTTCCTTATTGATCCTCTGCCTAGATGTTGTCTATAGAAGACAGCAGTGCGTTGAAGTCTCCCCCTGTTATTGTAGAGATGTCTATTGCTTCCTTCAGTTTTGCCAGTGCTTGCCTAATATAGTTTGGAACATCTTGAGAACATAAATAAATATTTATGTTTGTTATTTCTTCTTGGTGAATTGCCTTGAACAGAGAATCCACCCAAACCTTGCCCAATTCCTAACCCACAGAAACTCAGAGAATAACTTCATGTTATTTAAAGCCACATATTTGTGGTAATTTGCTAGACAGCAATACAAAACTAATATGGGAGACTATTTCCTTAATATGATTGTAAAAATGAAAAAGTTAATATTTTCCTTATAATGAAACACTGGAGTCATTTATAGTAAAGTTCTGAACAAATAAAGATGTACTCTCTGACTATTAGTATTTAACAGTATTCTAGTTTTTCTACTTCATGCAGTAGGATGAGAAAGATAAATAAGGATTGTCATGGTCAGGGACATGTGTCAACTTGGCCAAGTTGTGGTACCTGTTTATCTGGTTGGGCAAGTGCTGGCCTGTCTGTTGAAATGAGGACATTTCATAGAACTAGATCATGATCAGGTCAGCTGCATCCACAGCTGATTCCATATGTAATCAGCCAAAGGGGAGTGTCTTCTACAATGAGTGATGCTTCATCTAATCACAGGAAGCCTTTTAAGGAGGATTCAGGGGAGACAGGTTCCATTCCTGCTTCAGCTGGTAAGCCTCTCCTGTGGAGTTCATCCAGACCCTCCATCAGAGTCGTTGGCTTCACAGCCTGTCCTGCGAATTTTGAACTCTGCATTCCTGCGGTCACATGAGACACTTTTATAAATTTTATATTTACAAGTGTTCTCTGTTGATTCTGTTTCTCTAGATAACCCTAACTACTACATCTTGGTACCAGGAGTGGTTATTAAGCAACAGAATCTTAAAATGGTTTTTTATGAATGGTTTTCCACTCTAACTGGACTCAGAGACACTAAGGATTCTGATTCCCATAATCAGAATGACACTCCCAATCCATGGAGTGAGTTGGCAAAAGAGATAGTCAAAATAGCATCATTCAATTCTCCTAATGCTTCGCTTGTATGAAGTCAGGCTCTGGGGGATAATGTTTTTGACACCTTTACAGAGTTTTGTAAAAATAAGAGGTATAGAGATGTTGGTTGGTTGTTGTTAGATACACTGGCTACATTAAGGGGTGAAAGGGATGGGCTTAAGGCTTCAAATGAGAAGCTTAAGTGCCGTCTGAAAGATGTAGACATTTCTATGTGTATCCTGAAGGAAAACCTTATTTCCTGTATCTGTAGACTTGAGATCTCTGAAAATCAGACTCAGAATCTTATTGTTAGAGTAGCAACTTTACAACATAAACTGAAATCTCAGTCTTGTATAGTGTCTGCCGTTAAAGTGAGGGCATTGATTGGAAAGGAGTGGGACCCTGGAAAATGGGATGGTGATGTATGGATTGCTATTGCTGTCGGAGGTGAGGTTGAAACCCTAGGCCATGCTGAGTCTTCTCTAGATAACCCTGTAATAGTCTGCCCTGAGGACATAACTGCCCCACCTCCAGCCTGCCTTGAGGAATTGGCCACCCAACCTCCTCCTGAAGGGATTAGCCCTAGGGTTATTAATCCTGTTTCACCAGATGAAACTGCAAATGAAGGCCCTGAAGCAAATGGCTTGGAATATATTTCTAATTCTTTTCATGACCCACCCCCACCACCCCTCATTTCTTCTAGACCTATAACTGGGTAAAGTCCCAACAGGCCCCTAAAGGTGAGGTACAAAGTATCACACATGAGGAGTTACGTTATACTCCAAAAGAACTGTGTGAGTTTTCCAATTTATATAGACAGAAATCAGGGGAATGTGTGTGGCAATGGATTTTAAGAGTGTGGGATAATGGTGGGAGGAATATAAGGCTGCATCAGGCTGAATTTATTGATATGGGCCCACTAAGCAGAGATTCTGCATTCAATGTTATAGCTCAAGCAGTTAGAAAAGGTATTAACAGTTTGTTTGGATGGTTGGTTGAAATATGGATCAAAAGGTGGCCAACATTACCTGAGGTTGGAATGCCAGAACTGCCCTGTTGTAATGTAGATGAGGGGATCCAGATGCTTAGAGAGATTGGAATGTTAGAGTGGATTTATCATGCAAAGCCTGCTCTTACACCCCAAGAATGTCCAGAGGATGCACCTTTTACCAGAACAGTGAGAAATAAATTTGTGAGACTAGCACCCTCATCCCTGCAGAGCTCTGTGGTTGCACTTTTCTGTAGGTCAGATATTACTGTAGAAACTGCTGTTACTGAGCTGGAATCCTTAAACACAATGGGGATGACAGGATTCTGAGTTGGCAGAAGCAGGTGGCAGCACTTAATCGCCAAAGACAGGGTAGACGTGGCTATTATAAGAGACAGCAAACTCAAAGCAGGTGTCAGAATTATATGACACTCAGAGATTTGTGTCATTGGCTAGTAAATCAGGGGTACCTAGAAATACAATAGAAGGGCAGTTTACTAAATTCTTGTTTGAGCTGTATAAACAAGAGTTCTAGCTCAAGTGAACAGAAGTCTAACCTGAATTACAAAAACAAAGAGTCACGGCCCTTTAATCAATTTCCAGACTTGAAACAGTTTACAGACCCTGAGCCCCTCGAATGAAGGGAAGGCCAGGTCCCTTTGGGGGAGAAACCTGTTACACTGCCACAAATTTATACTGCTAATCTTCCCCCAAGCCTTCCCCAAGGAGACCAACGGCCTTTTACCAGGGTACCTATGCATTGGGGAAAAGGAAATGATCAGATATTTTGGGGATTATTAGACACTGGTTCAGAAGTGACATTAATTCCAGGGGACCCAACACGTCACTCTGAACCACCAGTCAGAGTGGGGGCTTATGGAGGCCAGGTGATCAATGGAGTTTTAGCTCAGGTCTGTCTCACAGTGGATCCAGTGGGCCCCCGGACCCATCCTGTAGCTATTTCCCCAGTTCCAGAATGGATAATTGGTATAGACATGCTGAGCAACTGGCAGAATCCCCACATTGGCTCTCTAACTCGTGCAGTGAGGGCTATTATGGCCAAGTGGAAGCCACTAGAATTGCCCTTACTGAGCAAAATAGTAAATCAGAGGCAATACCATATTCCTGGAGGGATTGCAGAGATTACTGCCACTCTTAAGGACTTGAAAGATGCAGGGGTGGTGATTCCCACCACATCCCCATTCAACTCTCCTATTTAGCCTCTGCAGAAAACAGATGGGTCTTGGAAGATGACAGTGGATTATTGTAAGCTCAACCAGGTGGTAACTCCAATTGCAGCTGCTGTTCCAGATTTAGTATCATTGCTTGAGCAAATCAATACATCCCCTGGTACCTGGTATGCAGCTATTGATCTACCAAATGCTTTTTTCTCAATAGCTATTAGTAAGGACCACCAGAAACAGTTTGCTTTCAGCTGGCAAGGTCAGCAATATACTTTCACTGTCCTACCTCAGGGGTATATCAACTCTCCAGCCCTATGTCATAATCTTGTCTGCAGAGAACTTGATTGTTTCTGCCTCCCACAAGACATCACACTGGTCCATTATATTGATGATATCATGTTGATTGGACCTAGTGAGCAAGAAGTAGCAACTACTCTAGAATTACTAGTAAGGCATTTGCGTGTCAGAGGATGGGAGATAAATACAACAAAAATACAGGGGCCTTCCACCTCAGTGAAATTTCTAGTGTCCAGTGGTGTGGGACATGTCGAGATATTCTTTCTAAGGTGAAGTATAAATTGCTGCATCTGGCCCCTCCTACAATCAAAAAAGAATCAGCTCGGCATTCCTCATCTCAGCACCTGCAGCTCAGCCCAGACCTTTGGAGGTACAGAAAGAAGTCACCCCGGGGAAAGTTGTTGGAACCCAGGGGCCTGGAGAGAAAGCCAGCAGAGACCATTCTGTGCTTTCCCACGTAAGAAAGAACCTCAGTGGAAAGTTAGCTGCCTTTCCTCTGAAGAACTAACAAAATAAATCCCCCTTTATTAAAAGCCAATCTGTTTCTGGTGTGTTGCATTCCAGTAGCTAGCAAACTAGAACAGATCCCATACATGGTGTATAAGCAGGGCCTCACAATATCATCACATAGTTGTGCATTCACCACCATGACAATTTTTAAGAACATTTGTATCACTCCAGAAAAGAAATAAAAAGGAAAAAGAAAAAACTCACACATACCATACCACTAACTGTCCCCCACTGACCACTAGTATTTCCATCTACTCAGTTTATCTTACTCTGTGTCCCCTCTATTGTTTATTTATTTTTGTCCTTTTTTTTTTTTACTCATCTGTCCTTGCCCTGGATAAAAGAAACATCAGACACAAGATTTTCACAGTCACACAGTCACATTGCAAAAGTTATATGTTTATACAATCATCTTCAAGAATCAAGGCCACTGGAACACAGCTCAACAGTTTCAGAGGACTTCCCTCTAGCCACTCCAATAACCATAAACTAAAAAGGTATATCTATATAATGCAAAATGTTAACCTCCAGGATAACCTCTGACTCCACTTGAGATCTCTCTGCCACTAAAACTTTATTTTGTCTCATCTCTCTCTTCCCCCTTTTGGTCAAGAAAGTTTTCTCAATCCTTGATGCTGGGTCCCAGTTCATCCTGGGATTTCTGTCCCACATTGCCAGGGAAATTTATACCCCTGGAAGTCATGTCCCATGGCATAGCTGATCCTTTGCAGGAATAAGTTTCATAGTGGTGAACCCCAAGATTGAGGGCTCAGCCCATTGCCTTGGTTGTCCCCATTACTTGTGAGAATATTAGAAATTCTCCAAATGGGGAAGTTGAATATTTCCTCCTTTCTCCCCAGTCCTTCAAGGGAATTTGCAAATACTTCTTTATTTACTGCCGCCCTAAATTACTCTGGGATATAGCAGAGCATCACACTCATCTGTACAAACCAACAAAATCCCATGCCCTATTCAAAATTCCATATACTTATGGTGTTCAACTAAACTGACCATACAAGTTAAATTAGGAAATGCACTACCCAAAATATAAATTTTGTACCAAATAAACATCTCTCCTTTTGGTCACACACAGAAGTTGAAGTTTTAAAATATGAACAATATCATCCTTTACCCTGTATTCTGATTTACCTTAGTCCTATCCAGATCAATTTCATTTACATCTCTACTCAAAGTCTAATCACTTTTTCAACTTTTTAAACAGTTCCTGCTGGGATATTAGTGACTTTCATAGTTTCAGAGCTCTAACTCTGATTCTTAGGTGTCACATAAATATCAAAAGTTTCTGGGAATGACCAGGTTATAAACAAACAGCTCAGTATCTCAGAATTTAGAAATAACAGTTACAACCCCTGAATATATGTGACTGCTGTAAGAGCTTACAATCTAGGACCCTTTACAATAGACCCCAACACAAGGAGTGTTTTTAACTCATAAAAATGTGATAAATTTTATCAAATTATTTTTATCTAATGGAAAGTGCATATAATTTTTCTCTTTAATCTGTTTTAGTGTAGTGAACTAACTTAATAAATGTTATAATGTCAATCTTGCCTTGTATTAGATGGAAATAATTATGGTGTGTTTTATAAATAGTAGAGTGAATTGGACTCTCACTCTCTTTGTACTTGGAGATATATTTTCATGAGCATGATTTGTTTACAGTTACCTCTTGTACTCTTCTTGTTGAGTTTTTGTAACAAGTAAATATCAACCACATATGAATAAGTGGGCATGTTCCCTATTTGTGTATACTAGGTAAGATTATGTCTTATTATTTAAAGAGTTTTAGAGGTACCAGGAGAGAAGATTACACACAGCTAAGAAAGCCTAAGAAGCTAAAAGTCAGTAAGCCTTGAAAAAATAATCCCTAAAGTTTTTCCCTGTGTCTGACATGAACATAACCGTTGTAACTGGAATTCAAGGATAGTATGAATTTTTCAACAGAGATCCCTTATTGATGTAAATCTGCAGTTACTAGAGACCATGTGAGGACAATGAGTATTTTCCCTGGGTGAAATTTGGCTCAATTAAGTTAGAAACCTAAATGTGGTGAATAACAATACACAACCATAATGATCGATTTCCCTTAAGTTGTTATACCCTCAGCCAGCATATGTGATAAAACAGAAGCATTTTAAAGTTAGAATCATCAAAAAATCCTTCTGTAAATTAAATTGGCAACATTTTTATGGTAAAATATAGTCTACAATATTTGACCGGGAAATAAATATAAATAGTCCCTCAATTTTTTTTTCTGAGGAAATCACAGAAAAGATGTGTGGTAGTTAGATTCAGTTATCAACTTGGCCAGGTGAACGTACCTAGTTTTGTTGCTGTGGACATGAGCCAATGGTACGTGAACCTCATCTTTTGCTAATTACATCTGCAGTCAGCTAGGAGGCGTGCTTGCTGCAATGAATGACGTTTGACTTAATAGGCTGATGCTTAAATGAGAAAGCACAATGTAGCCCAGCCCAAGCAACTCAGCATACCTCATCTCAGTACTCGCAGCTCAGCCCAGGCCTTTGGAGGTGCAGAAAGAAATCACCCCGGGGAAAGTTGTTGGAACCCAGAGGCCCGGAGAGAAGGCCAGCAGAGCCCATCCTGTGCCTTCCCATGTAAGAAAGAACCTCAGTGGAAAGTTGGCTGCCTTTCCTCTGAAGAACTAACAAAATAAATCCCCTTTTATTAAAAGCCAATCTGTCTCTGGTGTGTAGCACTCTGGCAACTAGCAAACTAGAACAAGATGAAAATAACTAACTGCATGAAAAAGAAATGACATCATTTTCTAAATCACTGATAAACTGGAAGATATGTAGTTGGAGATTACAAATTATTAACCCAATAGCATTCTTTATGGGTTTTTTCAATGTTGTAACCATTAAAATAATATGGAAATATATGAAAATACCTCTCACACAGTAAAATAAATGGAATGATTATAATATATGATTCAAAATATTAAAAATATTAATCTATGATTTACAAAGTACATTAGTGAATGGACGAGGATTTTCAATGAACACATAAAAATACCAAGAATTGACTGAATGTATCATAGATTAATAGTCTTAATATTTTTCAAGTTTCTATAATAATGTTCTCAAATAAAAATTAATAACAAACTGCTTCACATTTATGATATTTTTGACAGATCTCTTTCTTTTCTGTTATCATCAGAGAAATCCATGTGGAGAGGGAATGAGACAAATCTCACAGATTTCACCCTCCTTGGCTTCTTCCCTGAATTTAGACACACCACAGCCATGGTTTCCATCATCCTCCTGAACGTCATGTCTTCCTTCACTGGTAACACTCTTCTGAATCTCCTCATCTGGTTGGATTCCTGGCTCTACAATCCCATGCACTTCTTGCTCAGTCAGCTCTCCTTAATGGATTTAACTTTGACCTCCAGGATAATCCCCCAAGATGGCAGCCAACTTCTCTGGATGGCATCTCATTCCTAGCTTGTAGAACTCAGGTTTTCTTTCCCATGACTGTGGCCATTGCAGAATGCATCTTCATAACACTCATGTGCATTAGTTGCTCTGTTGCCATCTGTAATCCCCTGCAGTATCATGGCATCATAAGTCCTAGGGTTTGTTTGCAGATGGCAGCCATGTCTTGGGCTGGAGGGCCATTACTTTCCTGAGTCATGCTGCTTTCACCCTGAATTTCCAAATCTGCAGCCCCAGACAGATGCCTTACTTGTTCTGCAAAGTCATGGCTGTCTTTAGGATTGGCTGTGAGGGCATTTCAGCCCATGAGAAGGCAGTGGTGGTCACAAGCATCCTTGTTCTGCTGCTGCACCTATCATTCATCTTGTCTTCCTGTGCTATCATCTTCCTGGCTGTCCTCTGAAAAAACTCTCCAGAGAGCAGGAACAAAGCCCTGGGAACATGCTTCTCTCACCTTTGTGTGGTTGGTCTCTATTTTGGTCCAGGTATGTGCATCTACATGAGGCCTGGTTCTACCAAGACTACAAAGCTGAATCAGGGTCTCCTTCTGTTTGGGACTATCCTCTTCCCTCTCCTGAACCCTCTTGATTATAGATTCAGGAAAAAGGAAGGCCTATGTGTCCCAAAAAATGTAATGAGGAAGTATCAGCCATCCAACTAGAGGGAAGAAATCTCATAATCATGTACAGCAATGCAGAGGTCTACCACTAAAGGGACATTTTGTTACTTAATAAATAATATTTTTGGGACCATAGGAAATTCAAGTCAGCATTCTGAGTTGCCCTTTCTCTTTCATGTGTAGGAAAAATGCTAAACAAACTTTCTCTACCAGCCCTTGAATTTTGGTCAATTCTTAGTGGATATGCTATTCAAGGGCAGAAATTGTACCCTTTTGTCCTAACATTGCTCAGTGATGGTGCTGTGTGATGGTTAGGTTCTTGTGTCAACTTGGCCAAATGATTAGGCCCAGTTGTCTATCAGACAAGCACTAGCCTGACCATTGCTGCAAGGATACTTCATGGTTGGTTGATAAACCAGAAGACTGCTGTATTAAATCATCAGTTACTTGATTGCATCTGGGGCCAACTACATCTGCTATCAACTAAGGGATGTCTTCCACACTAAGATAATCCAATCATTTTGAGGCTTTAAGGGAGGAGAGAGACTCTTTCTCTGCTTCTTCATCCAGCAAGTCTCTTCTGTGGAGTTCATCCACACCTTGTATTGGAGCCACCACCTTCACATCCTGCCCTATGGATATTGTACTTTTCCATTCCCATGGTTGCACGATGCACCTTTATGAATTCCATATTTACATATCTCTCCTGTTGGTTCTGTTTCTATAAAGAACCCTGACTAACACAGCTTGGTACCAGGAGTGGTTCTTGAGAAACAGAGTCTTAAAAATGGGTTTCTGCAATTGGTTTTCTACTCTTCCTAAAATCAGAGGCACTAATGACTCTGTTTCCAATAATCACAATGGCACTGACAGTACATGGGTTGAGTTGGCAAAAGAGGTACTCAAAATATCACCAATAGGCGCTAAGATGGCGGCTTAGCAATGTGCACATTTTAGTTCGTCCTCCAGAACAACTACTAAATAACCCAGAAACAGTACAGAACAGCTCCCGGAGCCACAATAGTGACCAGACACACAGCGTACCCCAGTCTGGACCAGCTGGACTGGCTGTGAGCCTCTGCAGAACCGTGAGTTCCCCAAGCCATGGCAGCCGGTGCCTGGCACCCCTCCCCCACAGGCCGCTACCCAGAGGAAAAGGAAAGAGACTCTAACAGCAGCATGGGTTGAGTACAACCAAACACCAATTGTGGCATTAATTAACAATTTCTGACTACTAAAAATAGGTCCCCAGCTCAGGTGAACCTGTTCAAGGCAGAGGTGGCTTATTGGGCTAACACAAAAAGAGGAAAGGGGAAGAAATGGAGGTTTTGGTGGCTGTGTTTCTATGGAGACTTGGCTGCCTCTGGATTCAGTGGCGGGACTACTCAGGCTGCAACTGCCCCAGGCATAGGCAGAAACGGACTGCTTTCAGGGCTGTCTCCCAACTGTGCCTTCCCCAGGGGAGGGGTGAAGCCCAACTCAGGTGGAATCCCTCCCTCAAGGAATTCAGAACCCAGGGCTTGGCAATTTGAAGCCATTAAAACCAGCCTACAGCCTCTCCTCTGTCTCCAACACGCCCCCAGCAGGGAGAGTCTTCCAAAGTTAAAGGTGCCGCATCATCTTACGCTGGTAGGACCTGCAGGCAGACAAGCACCACATACTGGGCAGGATAAGAAAAACAGAGCCCAGAGACTTCACAGGAAAGTCTCTTAACCTGCTGCATCTCACCCTCAGGGAAAACTGACACAGGTGACTCCTTCCCCCTGATAGGAGGCCAGTTTAATCCAGGAATACCTGGCTGGAGTCTGTAATACCTACGTAGACCCTCCTAAGGGTGGGGAGAGAAAAGGCACCATAAAAGCAGGGCAAGAAACAAGAAAACAAGAACTGAAAAATTATCCTCTGTTAAACAAAACCTAAGCTAGAGGTCCAGAAAAATCTGAACTGAAGGTCAAAGAACAGATAGACACCAAATTCATCTAGCAAGAAAACCCTAGGTATGAGAAATGAAATCAAGCTCTAGAATAAACTAATTACGGTAATTAAAAGTCTAGATGCCAGCAAAAAATAACACATCACACCAGGAAAATTGAAGATATGGCCCAGTCAAAGGAACAAACCAATAGTTCAAATGAGATACAAGAGCTGAAACAATTAAATCAGAATATATGTACAGACATGGAAAACCTCATCAATAGCCAAATCAGTGAATTGAGGGAGGATATGAAGAAGGCAGGGAATGAACAAAAAGAAGAAATGGAAGGTCTGAAAAAGAAGAATAGATGAAAAAAAAACAATGGAAACCTACAATGGTAGATTTCAAGAGACTAGGTTAGGATTAGTGAACTGGAGGACAGAACATCTGAAATCTGACAAGAAACAGAAACTATAGGGAAAAAGATGGAAAATATGAGCAGGGACTCATAGAATTGAATGATAATATGAAGCGCACAAATATACGTGTTCTGGGTGTCCCAGAAGGAGAAGGGAAGGGAAAAGGAGGAGAAAAACTAATGGAAGAAATTATCACTGAAAATTTCCCAACTCTTATGAAAGACCTAAAATGACAGATCCAAGAAGTGCAGTGTACCCCAAAGAGAATAGATCCAAATAGACGTACTCCAAGACACTTACTAGTCAAAATGTCAGAGGTCAAAGAGAAAGGGAGAATCTTGAAAGCAGCAAGAGAAAAGCAATCTATCACATACAAGGGAAACCCAATAAGACTATGTGTAGATTTCTCAGCAGACACCATGGAGGCGAGAAGACAGTGGGATGATATATTTAAATTACTAAAAGAGAAAAACTGCCAACCAAGAATTCTATACCCAGCAAAATTGTCCTTAAAAAATGAGGGAGAGGGTGGGCCGCGGTGGCTCAGCGGGCAAAGTGCTTGCCTGCTATGCCGGAGGACCTCGGTTCGATTCCCGGCCCCAGCCCATGTAACAAAAACGGAAAAACAAAATACAATAAAGCAAGAAAATGTTTGGAAATGTTTCCCTTTCTTCCTTCCTTCCTTCCTTCTATCCTTCCTTCCTTCTCTCTGTCTTTCCTTTAAAAAAAAAAAAAAAAAATGAGGGAGAAATTAAAACATTTTCAGACGAAAAATCACTGAGAGAATTTGTGACCAAGATACCAACTCTGCAAGAAATACTAAAGGGAGCACTAGAGTCAGATATGAAAAGACAGAAGAGAGAGGTGTGGAGAAGAGTGTAGAAAGTAGGAAAATTAGATATGACATATAAAATACAAAAGGCAAAATGGTAAAAGAAAGTACTACCCATACAGTAAAAACACTAAATGTTAATGGATTGAACTCCCCAATCAAAAGACATAGATGGGTAGAATGGATTAAAAAACAGAATCCTTCTATATGCTGTCTACAGAAAACACATCTTGACCCAAAGATAAACATAGGTGGAAAGTGAAAGGTTGGGAAAAGATATTTCATGCAAATAACAACCAGAAAAGAGCAGGAATAGCTATACTAATATTCAACAAATTAGATTTCAAACGTAAAACAGTTAAAAGAGACAAAGAAGGATACTATCTACTAATAAAAGGAACAATTCAGCATGAAGACATAACAATCATAAATATTTATGCACTGAACCAGAATGCTCCAAAATATATGAGGCAAACACTGAAAAGGGAAATAGGCACATCTACCATAATGGTTGGAGTCTTCAATTACCCACTCTCATCAATGGACAGAACATCTAGACAGAAGATCAGTAAAGAAACAGAGAATTTGAATATTACAATAAATGAGCTAGACTTAACAGACATTTATAGGACATTACACCCCACAACAGCAGGATACACTTTTTCTCAAGTGCTCATGGATCATTCTCAAAGATAGACCATATGCTGGGTCATAAAGCAAGTCTCAACAAATTTAAAAAGATTGAAATCATACACAATACTCTCTCAGACCATAAAGGAATGAAGTTGGAAACCAATAATGGGCAGAGCACCAGAAAATTCACAAGTACGTGGAGGTTCAACAACACACTCTTAAACAACCAGTGGGTCAAGGAAGAAATTACAAGAGAAATCAGTAAATATCTCGAGGCGAATGAAAATGAAAACACAACATATCAAAACCTATGGGACACAGCAAAGGCAGGGCTAAGAGGGAAAGGAAAGGACTTTACCAGCAGCAGGGACTGGGCACAATCAAACGCCAATTGTGGAACTAATTAACAAATTCTGACTACTAAAAATAGGCCCCCAGCTTAGGTGAACCTGATCAAAGCAGAGGTTGCTTATTTTTACCCCGGCGCCAAGGGTGCAGGACTGACAGAAACGCTTATATCAAAAAAGAAGTAAAGGCAAAAATTCAGGAATTAACTGTCCACCTGGAAGAACTGGAGAAAGAACAGCAAACTAACCCCAAAGCAAGCAAAAGGAAAGAAATAACAAAGATTAGAGCAGAAATAAATGAAATTGAGAACATGAAAACAATTGAGAAAATCAGTAAAACCAGAAGTTGGTTCTATGAGAAAATCAATAAGATTGATGGGCCCTCAGCAAGATTGACAAAAAGAAGAAAAGAGAGGATGCAAATAAATAAGATCAGAAATGGAAGAGGAGCCATAACCACTGACCCCACAGAAATAAAGGAGGTAATAACAGGATACTACGAACAGCTTTATGCTAATAAATACAACAATGTAGATGAAATGGACAACTTCCTAGAAAGGCATGAACAACTAACTTTGACTCAAGAAGAAATAGATGACCTCAACAAACGAATCCCAAGTAAAGAAATTGAATAGTCATTAAAAAGCTTCCCAACTTCCGGGTCAAGATGGTGGCTTAACAACGTGTGCATTTTAGTTCATCCTCCAGAACAATTATTAAATAACTATAAACAGTACAGAACAGCTCCCAGAGCCACGATAGTGACCAGACAGACAGCGTACCCCAGTCTGGACCAGCTGGACCAGCTGCGAGCACACCCTAGAACCATGAGTTCCCAAAGCTGTGGTGGCCAGCGCCCCTCCCCCACAGGCCACTTCCCAGAGGGGAAAGGAAAGGACTTTACCAGCAGCAGGGACTGGGCACAATCAAACGCCAATTGTGGAACTAATTAACAAATTCTGACTACTAAAAATAGGCCCCCAGCTTAGGTGAACCTGATCAAAGCAGAGGTTGCTTATTTTCACCCCGGCGCCAAGGGTGCAGGACTGACAGAAAAAGGGGGAAAAAAAAAGAAGGAAACAGAGGTTTTTGTGGCTGTGTATCTACAAAGGCTTGACTGCCTCTGGATACAGTAGCAGGACTTTTCAGGCTGCAACTGCCCCAGGCATAGGCAGAAATGAGCTCTTTTAGGGGCTTATCTGGAGATTGTGCCTTCCCCAGGGGAGGGGTGAAGCCCCACCCAGGTGGAATCCCTCCATCAAGGAATTCAGACACCAGGGCTTGGTAATTTGAAGCCATTAAAACCAGCCTACAACCTCTCCTCTGTATCCACCATGCCCCCAGCAGGGAGAGTCTGCCAAAGTTAAAGGTACCACATCATCTTATGCTGGTGGGACCTGCAGTCAGACAAGTGCCACATACTGGGCAGGATAAGAAAAACAGAGTCCAGAGACTTCACAGGAAAGTCTTTCAACCTGCTGGGTCTCACCCTCAAGGAAAACTGATGCAGGTGACTCTTTCCTCCTGATCAGAGGCCAGTTTGGTCTGGGAAAATCTGGCTGGGGTCTATAATATCTAAGTAGACCCTCCTAAGTGTGTGTGGGGGAAAGGCACCACACAAGCAGGGCAAGAAACAAGAAAACAAGAACTGAAAAATTACCCTCTGTTAAACAAAACTTAAGCTAAAGGTCCAGATAAAGCTGAACGGAATGTCAAAAAACAGATAGAAAACAAATTCATCCAGCAAGAGAACCCTAGATTAAAGAAGTGAAAGCATTCGCCAGAATAAACTAATTAAGATAATTAAATGCCTAGATGCCAGCAAAAATTAACACATCACACTAGGAAAATTGAAGATATGGCCCAGTCAAAGCAGCCAACCAACAGTTCAAATGACATACAGGAGCTGAAACAATTAATTCAGAATGTACGATCAGACATGGAAAACCTCATCAAAAACCAAATCAATGAATTGAGGGAGGATATAAAGAAGGCAAGGTAAGAACAAAAAGAAGAAACTGAAAGTATGAAAAAGCAAATCACAGAACTTATGGGAATGAAAGACACAGTAGAAGATATGAAAAAAGCAATGGAAACCACAATGGTAGATTTCGAGAGACAGAACATAGGATTTCTGAACTGGAGGGTGGAACATCTGAAATCCAACAAGAAACAGAAACTATAGGGAAAAAAATGGAAAAATATGAGCAGGGACTCAGGGACTTGAAAGACAATATGAAGCGCATGAATATACGTGTTGTGGGTTTCCCAGAAGGAGAAGAGAAGGGAAAAGGAGGAGAAAACTTAATGGAGGAAATTATCACTGAAAATTTCCCAACTCTTATGAAAGATTTAAAATTACAGATCCAAGAAGTGCAGTGTACCCCAAAGAGAATAAATCCAAATCGACATACTCCAAGACACTTACTAGTTAGAATGTCAGAGGTCAAAGAGAAAGAGAGGATCTTAAAAGCAGCAAGAGAAAAGCAATCCATCACATACAAGGGAAGCCCAATAAGACTATGCGCAGATCTCTCAGCAGAAACCATGGAGGCGAGAAGACAGTAGGATAATATATTTAAATTATTAAAAGAGAAAAACTGCCAACCAAGAATTCTATATCCAGCAAAACTGTCCTTCAAAAATGAGGGAAAATTAAAACATTTTCAGACAAAAAATCAGTGAGAGAATTTGTGACCAAGAGACCAGCTCTGCAAGAAATACTAAAGGGAACACTAGAGACAGATATGAAGACAGAAGAGAGAGGTGTGGAGAAGAGTGTAGAAAGGAAGACTATGAGTAAAGGTAAAAATAAGGAAAATTAGATATGACATATAAAATCCAGAAGGCAAAATAGTAGAAGAAAGTACTACCCATGCAGTAATAACACTGAATGTTAATAGATTAAACTCTCCAGTTAAAAGACATACTCTGGCAGAATGGATTAAAAAACAGGACCCATCTATATGTTGTCTCTACTCAAAGGAAACGAGGCCAAGGACACAAATGGACATTTACATAGCAATGTTTATAGCTGCATTATTAACAATTACCAAAGAATGGAAACAGCCAAAATGCCCATCAACAGATAGTTGGCTAAACAAACTGTGACATTTACATAAGATGGAATATTATGCAGCTCTAAGACAGAATAAAGTTATGAAGTATGTAACAACATGAATGGACCTTAAGGACATTATGCTGAGTGTGATTAGCCAGAAACAAAAGGACAAATACTGTATGGTCTCACTGATATGAACTGACATTAGTGAATAAACTTGGAATATTTCGTTGGTAACAGAGACCATCAGGAGATAGAAATAGGGTAAGATATTGGGTAATTGGAGCTGAAGGGATACAGATCATGCAACAGGACTGAATATAAACACTCAGAAATGGACAGCACAATATTACCTAAATGTAATACAATTATGTTAAAACACTGAATGAAGCTGCATATGAGAATGATAGAGGGAGGAGGGCTGGGGCACAAATGAAATCACAAAGAAAGATAGATGATAAAGATTGAGATGATGTAATCTAGGAATGCCTAGAGTGTATAATGGTAGTGACTAAATGTACAAATTTAAAAAATGTTTTTGCCTGAGGAAGAACAAAAGAATGTCATTACTACAGTGTGCTGAAAATAGATGGTACTTAATATTTTAAAATTTCAACCAATGTGTGAGACTAAAGCAAAAAATGTTTATTTGGTACAAATTTATACTTTGACTAGTGCATCTCCTAATGTAACTTATGTAGATAGTTGATTGAACACCTTAAGTACATGGAACTTTGTATAGGACATGAGATTTTGTTGTTTTGTCCAGGTGATGCCCTGATGAATCCCAGAGTGATTTGATCAGTGAGTTGAAAAGTATTTGCAAAGTCCCCTTCAGGGAACGGTGAGAACAGGGGAAAACTCGACCTCCCCAAGTTGAATTCTTGATATTCTCACAAGCAGTGTGGACAACCAAAGCTATAGGCTGAGCCCCCAGTCTTGGGGTTTGTTCATATGAAACTTAACCCCACAGGGGATAGGTCAAGCCTACTTAAAAATAAGCCTAAGAGCCACCCCCAAGAGAACCTCTTTTGTTGCTCAGATGTGGCCTCTCTCTCCAGCCAACACAGCAAGCAGACTCACCACCCTTCACCTGTCTACGTGGGACATGACTACCAGGGCTGTGGATCTTCCTGGCAGCGTGGGACAGAAATCCCAGAATGAGCTGAGATTCAGCATCAAGGGATTGAAAAAAACTCTAGAATGATTGAGAAAACCTCGACCAAAAGGGGGAAGAGTGAAATGAGACAAAGTGTCAATGGCTGAGAGATTCCAAACAGAGTCGAAAGGTTATCCTGGAGGTTACTCCTATGCATTAAGTAGATATCACCTTGTTATCCAAGATGTAATGGAGAGGCTGGAGGGAACTGCATGAAAATGTATAGCTGTGTTCCAGTAGCCATGTTTCTTGACGATGATTGTATAATGATATAGTTTCACAATGTGACTGTGTGATTGCGAAAACCTTGTGTCTGATGCTCCTTTTATCTACCTTGTCAACAAAGGAGTAGAACATATGGAATAAAAATAAATAATAGGGGGAACAAATGTTAAAACAGATTTAGTTTGAAATGCTAGTGATCAATGAAAGTGATCAGTAAGGGGTATGGCCTGTAATTTTTTTTTCTGTTCGTTATATTTTTCTGTTGTCATTTTATTTCTTTTTCTGAATTGATGCTAATGTTCTGTGAAATGATCATGATGATGAATATGCAACTATGTGATGACATTGTGAATTGCTGAGTGTATGTGTTCGGAATGTTTGTTTCTTGTAATATTTTTTAATTAATAAAAAATTTTTTTAAAAAGCTTCCCAAAAAAGAAAATTCCAGGACCAGACGGCTTCACATGTGAATTCTACCAAACATTCCTGAAAGAATTAGTACCAATCCTGCTCAAACTCTTCAAAAAAATTGAAGAGGAGAGAAATCTACCTAATTCATTCTATGAAGCCAACATCACCCTCATACCAAAACCAGACACAGATATTACAAAAAAAGAAAACTACAGACCAACCTCTCTAATGAATATAGATGCAAAAATCCTCAACAAAATTCTAGCAAATCGAATCCAGCAACACATTAAAAGAATTATACATCATGACCAAGTAGGATTCATGCCAGGTATGCAAGGATGGTTCAACATAAGAAAATCAATTAATGTAATACATAATATCAACAAATCAAAGCAGAAAATTTCCATGATCATCTCAATTGATGCAGGGTGCATGGATAGTTTAGTGGTTAGAATGCCTGCCTTCCATATGGGAGACCTGGGTTCGATTCCCGGACCATGCACCCCCCCCCAAAAAAAAAAAATCAATTGATGCAGAGAAGGCATTTGACAAAGTTCAACATCCTTTCCTGTTGAAAACACTTCAAAGGATAGGAATACAAGGGAACTTCCTTAAAATGATAAAGGGAATATACGAAATACCCACAGCTAATATCATCCTCAGTGGGGAAAAACTGAAAACTTTCCCCCTAAGATCAGGAACAAAATAAGGATGTCCACTATCACCACTGTTATTCCACATTGTGTTGGAAGTTCTAGCCAGAGCAATCAGACAAGAAAAAGAAATACAAGTCATCAAAACTGGAAAGGAAGAAGTAAAACTCTCACTGTTTGCAGATGATATGATACTATATGTCAAAAACCCTGAAAAATCCACAGCAAAACTACCAGAGCTAATAAACAAGTACAGCAAAGTGGCAGGTTACAGGATCAACATTCAAAAATCTGTAGTGTTTCTATACACCAAGAATGAACAATTTGAAGGGGGAAACCAAGAAATGAATTCCATTTACAGTTGCAACTAAAAGAATAAAATACTTAGGAATAAATTTAACTAAAGAGACAAAAGATCTATTCATAGAAAACTACAAGAAACTGTTAAAAGAAATCACAGAAGACCTAAATAGATGGAAGGGCATACGTGTTCATGGATTGGAAAACTAAATATAGTTAAGATGTCAATCGAACCTAAATTGATTTACAGATTCAACGCAATACCAATCAAAATCCCAACAACTTACTTTTCAGAAATAGAAATATGAATAAGCAAATTTATCTGGAAGGGCAGGGTGCCCCAAATTGCTAAAAGTATCTTGAGGAAAAAAACAGAGCTGGAGGTCTCACGCTGCCTGACTTTAAGGCATATTATGAAGCCACAGTGGTCAAAACAGCATGGCACTGGCATAAAGATAGTTATATTGACCAATGGAATCGAATAAAGTGCTCAGATATAGACCCTCTCATCTATGGACATTTGATCTTTGATAAGGCAGTCAAGCCAACTCACCTGGGACAGAACAGTCTCTTCAATAAATGGTGCCTAGAGAACTGGATATCCATATGCAAAAGAATGAAAGAGGACCCGTATCTCACACCCTATACAAAAGTTAACTCAAAATGGATCAAAGATCAAAACATTAGGTCTACGACCATAAAACAGTTAGAGGAAAATGTAGGGAGATATCTTATAAATCTTATAATTAGAGGCGGTTTTATAGACATTACTCCCAAAGCAACAGCACAAGAGCACTGAAGAAAGAAAGAAACAAATGGGAACTCCTCAAAATTAAACACTTTTGTGCATCAAAGAACTTCATCAAGAAAGTAGAAAGACAGCCTACACAATGGGAGACAATATTTGGAAATGGCATATCAGATAAAGGTCTAGTATCCAGAATTTATAAAGAGATTGTTCAACTCAACAACAAAAAGACAGCCAACCCAATTACAAAATGGGAAAAAGACTTGAACAGACACTTCTCAGAAGAGGAAATACAAATGGCCAAAAGGCACATGAAGAGATGCTCAATGTCCCTGGCCATTAGAGAAATGCAAATCAAAACCACAATGAGATATCATCTCACACCCACCAGAATGGCCACTATCAACAAAACAGAAAATGACAAGTGCTGGAGAGGATGTGGAGAAAGAGGTATACTTATTCACTGTCGGTGGGAATGTTAAATGGTACAACCGCTGTGGAAGGCAGTTTGGCGGTTCCTCAAAAAGCTGAATATAGAATTGCCATATGACCCAGCAATACCATTGCTACGTATCGACTCAGAGGACATAAGGGCAAAGACACAAATGGACATTTGCACACCAATGTTTATAGCAGCGTTATTTACAATTGCAAGGAGATGGAAACAGCCAAAATGTCCATCAACAGAGGAGTGGCTAAACAAACTGTGGTATATACATACAATGGAATATTATGCAGCTTTAAGACAGAATAAACTTATGAAGTATGTAACAACATGGATGGACCTTGAGAACATTATGCTAAGTGAGACTTGCCAAAAACTAAAGGACAAATACTGTATGATCTCACTGATATGAACTGACATTAGTGAATAAACTTGGAATATTTCGTTGGTAACAGAGACCATCAGGAGATAGAAATAGGGTATGATATTGGGTAATTGGAACTGAAGGGATACAGATGTGCAACAGGACTGGATACAAAAACTCAGGAATGGACAGCACAATACTACCTAACTGTAATGCAACTATGTTAAAACACTGAATGAAGCTGCATATGAGAATGATAGAGGGAGGAGGGCTGGGAATATAAATGAAATCAGAAAGATAGATGTTAAAGATTGAGATGGTATAATATAGAAATTCCTAGATTGTATAATAATAGTGAAATGTACAATGTACAATTTTAAAAATGTTTTTGCATGAGGAAGAACAAAGGAATGTCATTATTGCAGGGTGATGAAAATAAATAGTAATTAATATTTTAAAATGTCACCTTATGTGTGAGACTAAAGCAAAAAATGTTTATTTGTTACAAAATTTATATTTTGACTAGTGCATTTCCTAATATAACTTATGTAGATAGTTTGATTGAATGCCATAAGTACTTGGAATCTCAGGTAGGACATGAGATTTTGTTGGTTTGTCCAGAGTGATGCCCCGATGAATCCCAGAGTGATTCGATCAGTGAGTTGAAAAGTATTTGCAAAGCCCCCTTCAGGGAATGGTGAGAATGGGGAGAAATTCAACTTCCCCAAGCTGAATTCTTGATATTCTCACAATCAGTGTGGACAACCAAAGCAATAGGCTGAGCCCCCAGTCTTGGGGGTTGTTCATATGAAACTTAACTCCACAAAGGATAGGTCAAGTCTACTTAAAACTTAGGCCTAAGAGTCACCCCCAAGAGAGCCTCTTTTGTTGCTCAGGTGTGCCCTCTTTCTCCAGACAACACAACGAGCAGTCTCACCACCCTACCCCTCTCTACGTGCGACATGACTCCCAGAGGTGTGGACCTTCCTGGCAACATGGGACAGAGATCTTGGAATGAGCTGAGACTCAGCATCAAGGGATTGAGAAAAACCCTAGAATGAGCTGAGACTTAGCATCAAGGGATTGACAAAACCTTCTCCACCAAAAGGAGGAAGAGTGAAATGAGACAAAGTGGCAATGGCTGAGAGATTCCAAAGAGAGTTGAGAGGTTATCCTGGAGGTTATTCTTATGCATCAAGTAGATATCATCTTGTTATTCAAGATGTAATGGAGAGGCTGGAGGGAACTGCCTGAAAACGTAGAGCTGTGTTCCAGTAGCCATGTTTCTTGAGGATGATTGAATAATGATAGTGTGATTGTGAAAACCTTGTGTCTGATGCTCCTTTTATCTACCTTGTCAACAAAGGAGTAGAACATATGGAATAAAAATAAACAATAGGGGGAACAAACATTTCACTAGTTTGAAATGGTAGTGATCAATGAAAGTGAGGGGTAAGGGGTATGGTAGGTATAATCTTTTTTTTCTTTCCTGTGTTTGTTTTTTTTCTTTTTCTATTGTATTTTTATTTCTTTTTCTGAATTAATGCAAATGTTCTAAGAAATGATGAATATGCAACTAAGTGATGATATTGTGAATTACTGATTATATATGTTGATGTTTTATTTGGTTTCTTAATTTTTTAATTAATAAACAAATTTTTTAAAATATCACCATTAGATTCTAGTAATTGTACACTTATATGAGGCAAGACTCTGGGTGAGTATGTTTTTGACACCTTCATGGAGTTTTGTGGAATTAAGAGGCATAATGATGCATGCTGGATACAGAGATGAGGGAAAGGGATGAGCTGAAGGTTTCAAATTTGCACCTTAGGTGCCGTATGAACAATGTAAAAGTTTCCATGTGTGCCCTGAAAGAAAATCTTATTTCCTGTGGTCACAGATCTGAGATCTCTGATAACCAGGCAAAAAGCTTCATTATGTGAGTGCAGATTTACAATGTAAACTAAAATCTCAACCTTGCAGGGTGTCTGCTGTTAAAGTAAGGGCTTTGGAAATGAATGGGATCTAAAAACGTGGGATGGTGACATATGAATTGATAATGATTGCAATTGGAAGATCGGATCCCTGGAATCTGCTGAGCCTTTGCTAGATAGACCTGTAATGGAGACTGGCCTGAGAAAAGAGCATCCCAACTACAGTCACACTGTTAAAGTTATACTATTATACAATCATCTTCAAGGAACAGGGCTACTGGAACACAGCTCTACAGTTTCAGGTACTTCCCACTTGCCACTCTAATATACCATAAACTGAAAAGGTAATACCTATATAATACATAAGAAAAACTTCCAGGATAACCTCTCGACTCTGTTTGAAATCTCTCAGCCACTGACACTTTATTTTGTCCCATCTCTCTCTACTCCCTTTTGATCGAGAAGGTTTTCTCAATCCCTTGATGCCAAGTTCCAGCTCACCCCAGAATTTCTGTCCACGTTGCTGGGAGTCATGTCCAACATAGAGGGGAGAGGGTAGTGAGTTCACTTGTCATGTTGGCTTACAGAGAGAGAGAGGCCACATCTGAGCAACAAACAAGGTTCTCTGGGGGTGACTCTTAGGCAAAATTTTAAGTAGGCTTAGCCTATCATTTGCAGGGATAAGTTTCATAGGAATGAACCCCAAGATTGAGAGTTCAGCATGTTGATTTGGTTGCCCCCACTGCTTGTGAAAATATCAGGAATTCTCCAAATGGGGTAAGTGAATTTTCCCTCTTTCTTTCCCTTCCCCCAAGGGGACACGCAAGGACCCTTTTGCCATGTAAGGTGAAATAACCACAGAGGTGGAACTTCTGATGACCACAGCTCCTAATCTTGGTTGGCTAACTTTTAGAGTTACAAATGCATGTCAAAGCAAATGTGTTTCTTATTCTCTCCTCTGTTGAAGTAAGACTTGGTGCATGCAGCTTATTAGGTTTTCTGTCCAAGCACTAAAGTGATTTGAAACTGAGACTTCAGAATGGTTAGAACTTCAAAAATTCTCTACCTTTACAGAGAAAAAACAACATTGCTCTGCAATTTCAGTGCCATGTACATAGCATTGCAAGCATTTCAATTTCAAATGCCACATAATGAGGGATGGCTTTTGGGTATCCACATACTTGGCTAGTTACTATTACGCAAAACTCTCATTCCAAACTCAACTCCAGACAGCATAGGTTGAAACTTAAACTATATCACAGTATTCATGATTATATGTATTTACACTTTTCTCACCCACTAAACTATTAGATTTACTATAAAAGATACTCTGCAGGCCACATTCCACTTTTTTCTTTCCAGAATCTGGTATGAAACCTGATAGGTAGAAGTTTTCAAATGCACTTAATACACAAATTAACTCAGGGATAGAATCCAGCCCTTCATTCTCTGTGTTTAATGACTAGAGACTTTTGCCACAAAAGCATTTTTCTACCAAAAGATGTAACTTTATTTTGCCTCACAGTCTCTTATTGCTTCAAAGCACATTCCAGCATTTTATCTTGTTGGAATATATCAGGATGGTTCAGTTTATGCCTATGTGAGAAATGATACACAAAGAGTGCACACAACATTTTCTGTTCACGCAACTAATTATCTGCATTTCTATCCCTGGTCAATTATCTGCTTACCATCGAATATTGAGCTACATAAATACTATTACAATTGAGTATAGATTTGACCTTATGAAAGGATTTTCACAAACCAAGAAACTTGGGTTACTTTCCTATCAAGGTGCTTACCTTATTTTTTCTGTAAGGTCATTATAATTTCTTAGAAATAGTAGAATATTTAAAATTCCCTGTGTCTATTAATGCTGATTATACAGTTAAAAAGAAGTAAATGGTTTTTGAAGAAAATTACAGAAAACAGAGTTGACCTTGCTAATCGCCAAAACCCTTCTCTCTCCTTAGCCTGACTGGTTGTGAGGAACGGGGATACTTTTTCTTTTTTTCTTAACTTTTTATTTATTGTATAATAAAACATATATACACAATGCTAGTGGGAGTTCTTCAGACTGAAAGGAAAGGACATCTGCAGTAGAGATAACCATTTGGGCAATTATAAATGCCAGTATTATCACAGTACATTGCTTGGTATGTAATGCCACTTCTTACTTCCTACAGGTGCTAAACTGCAAATAAATAAAAAGTAATGATAAAAAAAAACATATATACAAAGCAAAGAATGAAAAAGGCAATTGTTTTCAAAGCACACTTCAACTAGTTACAGGACAGATCCCAGAGTCTGTCATGGGTTACTATACAATCCTCTCAGATTTTTCCTTCTAGCGGCTTCAGAATATAGGAGGCTAGAAGAAATAAATATTTTTTTTATCATCACAATCGGCTTTTTTGTGAAAAATAACATACATACAAAAAAAAAACAATAAATTTCAAAGCATAGCATATCAATTAGTTGTAGAACAGATTTCAGTTTGGTATGGGTTACAATTCCACAATTTTAAGTTTTTACTTCTAGCTGCCCTAAGATACTGGAGACAAAAGAAATATCAAGTTAATGATTCAGCAATCATATTCATTTGCTAAACAAGACTGGGATGGCTTAATTCCCAGCACCATGGATTTCAAGGCAAAGTGGTGGGTCAATCAGTCCACATGCCGCTTCTTCATGACTCAAGCCATGCCAGTTTCTCACTAGAGAACTGGAGCCTTCGTGTGCAGTGCCCTAAAGGAAATCTCTCCACAGGATATATTTAGTTTGAGAATTTCAAGCTAGGTACTATAAGCTACACATTCTAAATCATTATATGTACATTTTTGTCAGTGTCATTATCATTTCCCTAGAGATCTGACTTGAACTTATCTTTGATTTTCCTATCATTAAACTTATAAATAATAAAATTATTGATTTTCCTTTCTAATAGCTCTTGTTTTTCCCTCTGTCTCAATTCTCAGTACCTACCCTCTAGTCCTATTTCTGCTACCAGGAATTATCTCCATTTATCCTCTCTTCTTATCTAAAATCACTCCTTTTCACAAGGTGAGTTTCAAGTCTGGCCACACCAATGAAGCATTATTTCCACAGTCAATACCAATATTTTTATGACATAGTTATTTATAACATCACTTTCTTTCTTTTAGTTTATCATATTTTTGTGCTGTAATTTATTTTTCACCACTTTGCCTTACAGTTAAAATGGTATACTAAGCAATAGAAACCAACAATTTTTCCCACATATTTATAGCATCAATCTCTACCTTTTAGCTTATCATATTTGTAAACTGTAATTGATCTTTTACCACTTTCTCTTATAATTAACAATGGCATATTAAGCTATGGAAACCTAGAGTTTTGTCTCAATCTTCTTTGTTCCATATTCTGGCATATTGTCTTATTCTTAGTAGGACTTGACTTATTCTATTAATTATAAAAAATTATATTAAAATCAACAAATTCTATACTATCTGCTGATAATGCAAAATGGGGAATAAATAATTAATGCAATTAAAGCCAGGTATGTTGGGATAAACAGATTTATCAAAAATATTATGATACAGGGTGCATGGGTGGTTCAGCGGTAGAATGCTTGCTTCCATTCGGGAGACCTGGGTTTGATTCACACACCATGTACCTAAAGACAAAAACTATGATATAGGAATGACTTCTGTAATACAAGTATGTAGATATTGCTGCAGCAGCATATGAAAAGAATGATTTATTGGGAAAAACATGGATCGGACATTAAGGAAAGGTTTCATGGTTTAGATAACCTGCAAGTTGGATTTTGAAGGAAAAGTAGGAATATACCATGAAGACAAAAAATGAGGGAATTTTAAGCATGGGGGGTGCTGTTTTTGAGCAAGGCAGATGGATAAACATGGCTTATATGGAAAAACTTAGTCATGCATAATTGCTGCTGAATATGGAAACTGTAGGTTGCTGGTAACATGAATTGAAATTTGTATCCCCTGTGCACATGTTCTTGGTCTTATTTTGCATTTGGTGGATGTGGCCCCATTTAAATAAGATCTCTTCTGGATGTTATTTAAGTTAAGATGTTGCCCAACAGCTTTGGAGTTAGGCAATGGGTACAGAATTGGAAAGAATTGTGAGATGCTTGATAGAAAAATCAAGATTGCTTTGAAGAGACTGTTGTTAGAACTATGATATTAAAGTCATTTCCAATGAAGCCTTAGAAAAGAATGGTGACTGAAAAATGTGCTACTGGAAATTTGAAGAAAGGTAGTCCTCATTTTAAAGTGAAAGAGACCTTGGCAAAATTGTTTCTGATGTCAGATTGAAAGGGGAACTTCTAGGCAATGAACTTGGATATTTAGTTGAAGAGATTTCAGATTAAGTGTGGAAAGCGCAACCTGGCTTCTTACAGCTTATAGTAAAAAGTGAGAGGAAATGGATAAACTGAGAACTGAACTCTCAAGCTTAAAAGAAACAATAAATTGATGGTTTGCAAAATTCTGATCCTGTGCAGACTCTGTGCTCTGGGAATAAGGCCAACATTGGCTCTAGAAGGATTCACCATGACCTTTTGGGAAATGAGTCCCTAGAGGACAGGACTCCATGTGAGGGTTTAAATGAAGAACCCTTTGCTAAAGAGGCAAAGCACTGGACATGGATCCACTCAGCCATTTCATTGTATTGCAATGCTGTTATCCAGGAAGGATTGATGCAAAGTCCTCTTTTCTGATGGTTTGAATTGTCTTGAATTGCATGTAAAGCTGACAATTTTTCTGTGAAATTTATATATAGAAAAATATTGCCACCAGGAATGAGAATGGCAGAGAACGGACAAATTGAAGGAAGAATGACTGCAAGGGCAGAACAATGTAGGAAAAGACCAGGATGAAAAATATCTCTTTGGGCCAAGTGAGCAGACCATCCTTATTGTTCTGGGAAGGTATAGCCTTCCCCATGCTCGAAGCTAGTTTGCTGTGGCCTGATTTGCAAAGAAAGCATGGCCACTGTGCAAGCACAAGGGTGTGGAAGGGCTAGTGCTGCCACTCCATCAGACCTGCAGGACAAAACAAATGTCCATAGATGATGCTCAGACTGTGAAATCTAATGGGGTTTGCCCTGTTGGATTTTAGACTCGTTTGCAACCCAGGATCCCTGTTTACCTTCCAATTTCTCTCTTCTAGAAAGGGGATGTTTATATACCATCCTGCCCCTCAACTGTATATTGGAAGTAGATTCCTTATTTCTATGTTTCACAGGACCACAGAAAGGAATTCTCTCAGAGAATAGACCAGACCCATTCCAAATTTGATGAGACTTTGTACTGCATTGTTACTGAAAAGACTTAATGATTTGTGGCATGTTGTGATGGAATGAGCATTTTGGATGTTGGAAAAACATTTCTTTTTGGTGTCCAGGGGGTGAACTGACGTGGATTCAATTGTGTTCTTAGTCTTTCTCAGTATCGTGATGGGTCTGGACCCATTGTAAATATGGTCTCTTCAATACGTTATTTCAGTTAAAATACAGCCTAACTAGATCATGTCGGTCTTTACTCTGGATTATTGTATTTCTTTATAAGCAGAATGCAGTTCAGACAGAGAGAGAGAAATCATGGGGAGCAGCCAGAAGCTGGAATCCAGTGGAATTGGAAGGAGAAATAAGAACTACTGTTTGTATTCCCATGTGATGGGAGAGCCAAGGAACTGCAAAGATGGCCAGCCACCCAGAAGATACTTACACAGGAGGAGGAAAGGCTTCTAGCCCTTGAAACTGTGTGTCTACAAATTCCTGTTGTCAATCCAACCCATTTTATGGTATTTGTTTTATAGTCGAGAAACTAAAACAGATAGGGAGTGATTGTGGAGCATAGACAAAAGGAGGCCATATTAAGGAAGGTGGGAATGATCTGGGCACAAAATTATTGCCCTCTACCTCCTATAGTGGTGGAAAGCTCCAATGACTAGCATACATTATGAAATGAAGCAAAGTTATTATGGTCTGCAACATATTTTACTAGCCCCATTTTGGAGCCATCTCAGCTAGGGCTTGAATGATTAAAGGAAGTGTGAGGATATCTTTTGTTTAGAGAGTGTTTCATCTTTCTCCACACCCTGTACTCTCTATTTCCATGCCCAAATTACCTTTACTGATGACAATAATTGTCTTTTTTGGGCTTCAGTCAAATGGCTTTGCCTCCAGATTTTGTCAGGTTGCTTTTTTGAGTTCTCCATTCAAAAAACAAATTTGATGTGGTCCATCAACTAGATGTGTGTATAAGACCAATTGTGTTTTTTATTGTGAAATATAACATATATACTAAAAAGCAATAAATTTCCAAGTACATTTTAACAAGTAGTTATAGAACAGATTTTAAAGTGTAATATGAGTTGTAGTTCCGTGAGTTTTTGTTTTTTCTTCTAGCTGCTCCAAGACACTGGAAACAAATCAATATACGATTCAGCAGTCATACTCATTTGTTAAAATCCTATCTTCTCTGTTACTGTCCTCCTTCTTCTCTTAAACAAGTTACACACATAAAAGCAATAAATTTCAAAGTACATCACAACAATGAGTTATAGAGCAAATTTCAGAGTTTGGTATAGGTTACAATTCCACAGTTTTAGGTTTTTACTTCTAGCTGCTCTAAGATCCTGGAAACTAAAAGAAATATCAATGCAATGATTCAGCAATCACACTCGTTTGTTAAATCCGACCTTCTCTGTATAACTCCACCATCACCTTTGATGTTTCTATCCCTCTCTTTAGGAGTATTTGGGCTATGGCCATTCTAACTTTTCATATTGGAAGGGGCTGTCAACAATATGGGGAAGGGAGATGGAACTAACTGATGTCCTGGAGAGGCTGGGCCCTCTAAGTTTTAGGACTTATCTGGTCGAGGGACACATCTGGAGGTTGTAGGTTTTGGAAAGTTATCCTAGTGCATGGACCCTTTGTAGAAGCTTATATAATGGTCTAGGTATTCTTTAGGATTGGCAGGAATAGTTTTGGCTGGGATTTGGCAAGTTGTGATAGGTAGCAATATCCAACTGAAGCATGCATAAGAGTGACCTTCAGGGTAGCCTCTTGACTCTATTTGAACTCTCTCAGCCACTGATACCTTATTTGTTCCCATTTATCTATTTTTTCTTTTGTTGCTTGTGATTGGGTATAAAGTTTAGGAAGCTAGGTCCTATTACTAGGTCTTGAAAATATTTCCATACATTTTCTTTTAGGAGCTTTATGGTAACTGGTTCTTATATTTAGGTGTTTGATCCAATATGAGTCAATTTTTGTATAGGATGTGTTGCAGTTTGCTAGCTGCCAGAATGTGATATATCACAAACAGAATGGCTTTTAAAAGGGGGAATTAATTAAGTTGCTAGGTTACAGTTCTAAAACTGTGAAAATGTCTCAGTTAAAGCAAGGATATGGAAATGTCCAATCTAAGGCATTCAGTTAAGGTTCCTTGGTTTAAAAAGGCCAATGACATTCAGGGTTTCTCTCTCAGCTGGCAGGGCACGTGGTGATGCCTGCTAGCTTTCTCTCCAGCCTTGTTCATGAAGCACCCCCAGGGGCGTTTTCTTTTTTCATCTCCAAAAGTCTCATGCTATGGGGGCACTCTTTCCAAAATGGTTCCCTCTTAAAGGGCTCAAGTAAACAATCCACCTTGAGTGGGTGAAGACACGTCTCCATGGAATCCATCTAATCAAAAGTTACCACCCACAATTGGATGGGTCAAATCTCCATGGGAACAATCAGAAAGCTCCCACCCAGCAATACTGAATGAGGATTAAAGGGCATGGCTTTTCTGGGGTACACCACAGATTCAAAACAGCACAGGCCCCACCCACCTTTTTCTTGGGGAAAAAACACCCTTTAGAGAATTATCTCCTTCATTTGTCTTGTTGCTTTGTCTCTCTGACAGGCCTTAATTCCACCCTTGCCTGGGGAAGTGCTGACAATTAGAAATGCCTGAGACTAATGAACTACTTTAAGTAACTTAAAAGAAGAAAAAAGAGAGAGAAAAAAAATAAAATAGAATCCCTTTTCAGAGTCAGTCCAGATCCCCTTTGCTAGTCAAGAGGGGATCGGCCAAAGTTCATATCTGGCTCTATATGACCCTTTTTGGGAGGCACAGAATTTTTCTAGTATTCTGAGTTTGGCGGATTCTACAAACATCTGTTTTCTTTCTTTCTTTCTTTTTTTCCTTCATCAGCCCAGTGTCCTTTGCCAGGAGAGACATCAGGGTTACTTTCTCTCTTTCTCTGGGTTTATCTGTGCTCACAGTTTATTCTCAGCAGTCTAAATTTGTTAATTTATACCACAATTGGAATTTAATTGAGCTACTTTCCCTTACTCCTAGTAGAAACTCCTACTTTTTCCAATGGTCAAGTCTATTAGTTTGGATTCTGCTGGAATGCGTCATATCACAACTGGAAAAGCTTTTAAAAAGGGGAGTTTAATAAATTGCAAGTTTACAGTTCTAAGCCTATGAGAATGTCCAAACTAAGGCATCCAGGGAAGGATACCTTAATTCAAGAAAGGCCAATGTGTCTGAACAGCTCTGTCAACTGGAGAGGCATGCTTGTCCCTTGCTGGTCCCTTGCTCCTGGGCTCTGATGCTTTCAGCCAGTGTTCCTGTGGGGGCTCCTCACTTTGTTTCTCCAGGGCTGGATTTCATCTTTTGGCTTTCCTTGGCTCTCCCCAGGATCTGGCTTGCTTAACATCTTATGGCGATGTCTACTGGACTGCAAGCATCTCCAAACATCTGTGTCTCTGTTTACCAAGTGTCAGCGTCTGTGTCAGCTCAGCTCTGAAGTTTCTGTCAGCTCTGTCATTCCTGGCATTTCTCCAAAATGTTTCCTCTTTTAAAGGATTCTAGTAAACAAATCAAGACCCACCTGGAATGGGTGGAGTCACATCTCCATCTAATCAAAAGTTAACACCCACAATTGGGTGTGTCACATCTCCATGGAGATAATC